>NC_056742.1:115505004-115707504 GCF_019279795.1 Protopterus annectens | reverse complement strand
CCTAATGTTATTGCGCCTAGATCTATTTTCCAGGTCATCCAGCTTTGTTTGTAAATGTGTATTTTGTTTCAGCAGAAACTCAATGTTGATTTCCTCTTCTTGTATTTTATTTTCCATGTCATTCACAGCTTCTTCTATGCCTATCATCTGGATCTTCTGTTGTTGCAGGTCCATATGTAACAAGTCTATTTGTTTTGTAGTTTTTCTATGAAAGTGTCTATTTTAGTATCCATTTTATCCATCTTAGCAGTAAGTTGCTGGACTATAATTATCAGAGACTGAAGTTCTTTCTTGATGCTGGAGTCTTGAGAATTTGTCTTACTGGAACTCATTTCAGACTGATAAACTGACAGGAAAATTTCCAAAGTAATTTCTGACAGGAATATTATTAAGACTTCCTTTCTTTTTTAGATATAGTTCAAGAACTATATAAAACAAACATATTTAGAAAGAAAATTACTTCAAGAATTAATTTTTTAAGTAATTAATTCCTGTCAATGTAATGAAATTGGTGGAGCTGAAGAAATCTGCTGCTATCCTGTGTTCATCCTTGGCCACGCCCCCGTTGTTGGTGACTCTTGATGCAGAGAAAGCATTTGACAGAGTAAGCTGGGACTTAATGAGCAGGACAATGGAAGCATTTGCATTCCCTGATAAAATTATAAGGTTGATTAGGAGGACATATAAGGGATCGGAGGTGAGAATTAAAGTGGGTAAGTTCCTCTCTGATAATTTCTGCTTGAGCAGAGGAACCAGGCAGGGATGTCCTCTTTCCCCCTTGATTTTATATCTGATAAAACTAGAAAAGGACATTTCAGTGTTGTGGAACATTTTGAGACAGATTCAGATCTTTTCAGGATATAAAATTAATGAAGCTAAAACAAAGGCAATAGCAGTAAATTATGTACCCACACATGAATTTGTTCAGCAATATCCATATTTATGGGGACGTGACAAAATGAAGTACTGAGGAGTATGGATTAAAAATGTTTCTGGTGTGGCAGCCCTAGATCTAGTCATTACCAATATGAGTGACCGGTGTTCCACACCTGAAGTCAATGCCTCATTGGTCCGATCCGACCGTAAGCTAATTAACCTAGATATCCACATCCTGCCTCCACCCCCCATTAAGGAAACCATAATAAAAAATTTCTCCAAAGCCAACTTCATGCTTCTTAAGACAGAAGTGGTGAACTTCATGACACCCATGCAGATGGACAATACAGTTACGACACTGAATCCTACACAATTGCACTTTATAAGCACTTACATGAGTGCATGGATCGTGCTACCCCAAACAGAACCAAGACGCTATCCTCCAAAAAAAGGAAGCCAATCTGGTGGTCCCATGCCATAAACAAACTGTACAACAGAAGGAAGAAACTCTTGCAAAAGAGAGTAAAATCCCATGAGTGAAGGAACTCCCTGGTCAGCCTCAGTAAAAAGCTGCGATCCCTGATAAAATCCTCCAAAGCTAGTTATGAAAACAAAATTGCCACTGATTCTAAAGACAACCACAAAGCATTCTATAGTTATGTCAAGAATCTGAATGGCAACACTCAGATCTGCTCTGAGTTCCAGCACAATGGCACTAAATATACAGACCCAACTGATATTGCCAACATCCTGGCAGATAGGTTCAGTGCTAACTTTACCCTCCTTTCACCCCCTAAAGAGCCCATCTCTATACCGGAAGAATGCAAAGTTCCTGTAATCATGGCTGCACAGGTAAAAAACACACTCTCCAAAGCCAAGAACACAGCATCCATGGGACCAGACAACATCCCAGGCTGCGTTCTACACGAACTACAGAACGAACAGGCACCCCACCTAAGTACCATGTTCAATCATAGCCTCACCTCAGGCTTTGTGCCTGCTGAATGGCGCACATCAACGGTTATCCCACTCCACAAGGGGGGAGCCACCATGGACCCCGGGAACTACCGCCCCATTAGCCTGACGAGCCTGGTCTGCAAGGCCATGGAACGTATCATCATGGAACTTATAAACAAAGACATTGGTAATCTCCAAACTCTGGATCCCACCCAGTTGGGTTTGTAAAAGGCAGATCATGTCTCCTAAACCTGATAGACTTCTTTGAAGCAGTCACCAAAGCTGTAGACAAGGCTAAGGTGGTTCACACAGCCTATCTAGATCTTGCCAAGGCTTTTGACACCATCCCTCACTCTGGAATTACAGATAAACTCACTAAGCTAGATATAAATCCCTATGTCACAAGATGGGTTGCCAACTGGCTCACTGACAGAACCCACACTGTGAAAGTAGCAGACTCCAAATCTGACTTCAGACCAGTGACAAGTGGAGTACCACAGGGTTCAGTCCTGGTTCCTCTCCTGTTTGGTATCTACTTCTCTGAAGTACAGGCTAACACAGAAGGCCTTTGGCTAATGAAGTTCGCAGATGACTGCAAACTAGGAGCCATAATCGAAACTCCTAACGATGTGGACATCCTACAAAAGGGCCTCACTGAGACAGATGCCTGGTGTCAAAGCCATGGCCTCAAGCTCAATGCCAAAAAGTGCATTGTCATCCCCTTTGGTAAAAACTCTGTACCCATGAACTACAACATAGGCAGTAGTATACTTAGCACCGAAAGTGTGATAAGAGACCTTGGGACACAGGTGGACAGTAGTCTCTCCTTTGATAATCACATCGCCACAGTAGTCAGGAAATCCTTCTATGTGGAACACCTCATCACAAAAGGTTTCTCATCCAGAAAAAAAAGAGGTCATTGTTCCCCTCTACTCATCACTCTTTAGACCCATTATAGAGTACAACGCCCCTTTTGGTATATACCTCACATGACATCTCCAACAACTGGAAAGGCCGCAGAAATACCTCACAAAGAGGATTACCAGCCTCAAACAGATGGCCTACGCTGACCTTCTCAAAAAACTCCAGCTTTACTCCGTCGCATATCGCCTACTCAGAGGTGATCTCTGCCTAACATACAAACCTATGTCAAACCCAGAGCTGTTGGACATACTCCACTTAAAGAAATCCCAATCCATCCAAGCTACACGCTCTAGGGACCTAAACCTTGTCACCACAATAAACAGAACATGCCGGAGGGATAGATTCCTGTCCCAGAGACTTCCCATACTCTGGAATAAACTACCTATCTATATCAAACAAATAAACTACCTATCTAAATCAAACAAAGCTCCTCATTAGCACTCTTCAAGAAAAATCATGATGATTGGATGGGAAATAGGAAATTCATCCCGGGGATCACCTCTGTGGCTCTGCTCGACAGTGGCACAGGAAAATAATTTTCTTGGGTGGCAAAAGCCAGGGTACCTTTTTGGCTGGGCTTGTATAGGCCCCAGGGCCAATAGCCTAGTACCTACCTATGCACCTATGAAGAGACTAAACAAAACACAATACAAAAACTGAGAAATTGGAAGTTCTGTTATATGGATATGGACAGTGAGATATATGCAGTTAAAATGTTTTTAGTCTTTTTAGTCTTATCCACGTCAGTCATATTTTTATCAACCAGAGATGAAGTTGTGGATAGCAATTAATAAAGGAAGGATTTTATTTAAAAGGGGAAGATGGCAAGACTCAAGTTGGATAAGCTGATTCTTCCCTTAGAAGAAGGCGGATCAGGATTACCCTATTTGAAGGGGTACTTCAGAGCTACACAGTTAAAGCTCCTATACATAGCACAGGCAGATACCTAAAATTCAAAGTGGAAAGGGATGATGATGATGAAACAGAGGGAAGCTCAAGAAACAAAGAGAGACTGGGATTTTGGATACAGATCTTAAATAAAAATAACAATAAACATACAGAATATTATATTCTTAAAGTAGCAGAAAGTATTCTAAAAAAGTACAGTTGTGTATACTTACCATAAATGTAGATATTCGAGTGTATTTACTGTTGCAGTCGTCACCTGTGGGGGTTATCCCTGTTGTGGTAGCCCTTGGTTGGCCTGAATACCAGAGTCAATGTTTTAGTGCACCGGCTGCCGTTGCCTGTAGTCTGACTTCAGGTCATCAGTGCTATAAACAAGGCAGCCAACAAATTTACATCAGTTTGTCTTGCCCTAACCTATCAGAAGCAGAAGGGAAAAGAGAGAAGTGGTCCTGGTGGCTAAAAGCCACCTTGGGAAGCTTGTGTCCCCCTAGGGGAAGATATTAAATGGGGGATGGAGGGAAACCAAGACTGCAACAGTGAATACACTCGAACATCTACATTTATGGTAAGTGTACACAACTGTACTATGTTCTTCGTGTTTCACTGTTGCAGTCATCACCAGTGGGAGGATTCCCAAAGCTGAGGAAAAGGGTGGAAGGATAGGTTGAGTCCTAGGTATGGATCAGGAGGCCCTGCAGAACTGCAGAGGCAAACCCTGCCTAGATTTGGAAAACAGAGGTAGGTGGTAATGCTTTGTAAAGGTATGGAAAGAGGTCCAGGTGGCCGCTTCCAAGATGTCCCTAGTAGGTACTCCTCTGAGGAAGGCAGTGGAAGTTGAGGTTGCCCTAGTGGAGTGGGTACATATATACTTAGGGATGTGTTTCCCATGTAATGTGTAGCAAAAATGGATACAGTGTGAAATCCATTTGGAAATGGTTTGTTTGGAGATGGGCTTCCCCTCTGCCCCTGGGGCAAAGCTTACAAGAAGTTGGTCTGTTTTTCTGAATGGCTTAGTATGGTCCAGATAGTATCTGAGTTGTCTGTGCACCTCTAGTGAGTGTAGAATTATTTTCCCCTTGTTTTGAGGGTTGGGAAAGAAGGTGGGAAGGTGTATGGCCTGATTAAGGGTCACATCACATACCACCTTGGGCATAAAGGAGGGGTTAGTCCTCAGGGAGTCTCTGTCTGCATGAAAAGTTATGAAGGGCTCGACAGCCATGAGTGCTTGAATTTCCAAGACCCTTCTGACTGAGGTGATAGCTAGTAGCAAGGCAGTCTTCCAAGACAGGTATTTCAATTCTGTTGAATCGGCAGGTTCAAAAGGAGGTAAGGTTATTTTCTCTAACACATAATTCAGGTCCCAGGGTGGCATTGGAGGCCTGATATTAGAAGCCCCTCTGAGGAATTGCTTAATCAAAGGATAAGAGAAGAGGGGGGTGGGTCTCAGTCATAATGGGCATAGATGGCCGAGGCATGGATTTTAATAGAGGAGAATGAGAGGCCACTACTGAGCAACTCAGCTAGGTAATCCAGGATGAGAGTGATGGAAGGTTGAGAGGTACTGCTCCCTTTTGATTGTTTCCAGCAGCAGAATCTTTTCCATTTTCCTACATATAATTTTCTTGTGCTGGACATTCTGGCCTCTGTGATGACGTCCAGGACCTGTTTGCTTAACAGGGACTCCTTGTTAGTTTTTAGTGACTAAGCCATGCTGAAAGTTTGACAGTCTGTAGGTCTGGGTGCAGCACCTTCCTCTTCTCCTGGGTCAAGAGGTCTGACATCAGGGGCAGCAGCTTTGGGGCTGTAAGGTCAGACTGCATAATAAGGGGTACCAGTGCTGTCTGGGCCAATCTGGAGCAATGAGGATGGCCTTTGGACTCTCCTCTCTTATTCTGATCAGAACCTTGGGAATAAGGGGTAGAGCTCCAGGGAAGGTCAAGGCATCCACCTTCCTTGCTAGGAGGTGATACTCCCTGGTACAGAACTTGTGCAGCTGGTGGTTGAGGTACAAGGCAAAGAGGTCCAGTTCTGGGGTCTCCCACTCCTGGATGATTTGCAGAAAGATTTCTCTGGGGAGCTGCCATTCATGGGGGTCCAGTAAGTTTCTGCTTACGTAGTCTGCCAGGGTGTTGTTGATCCCTGGTAAGTACTGGGCAATTAGATGTAGCCCCATGGAGGTGGCTGTAGGTCAGAGACTCATGGCTAACCTGCATGGGGGGTAAGATAGGGTGCCCCCTTGCTTATTGATGTACCACATTACTATGGTGTTGTATGTTTTTTTAAGGAGGATCCTTGGGCTGAGATGAGGTTCGAAGGAAGTCAAAGCCTTTTGCATTGCCATCATTTCTTTCTGGATGATGGGCAAGTGAAACTGCTGAGCATTCCAAAGGCCTTGGGTACACCTGCCTGCTAGGTGAGTGCCCCAAGCAATGTCTGAGGTGTCGGTGGTGATGGTCTGGCTGGAAGGGTGGAGAATGAAGTGAAGACCCTTATTCATGGCACAGGCCTCTGCCCACCAGAGAAATTCAGCCCTTATACAAGGGATCAGAGGGAGAGTGGTCTCTAGGGACTGAGACTGCTGACACCAAAGGTTCTTTAAGTACCACTGAAGTTTTCTCATGTGAAGCCTGGCGAGAGGGATGAGAAGGATACAAGATGCCATTTATCCCAGGGCTTACAGGAACTTCCTCACAGTGAGGTGACTTCTGGAAGCCAGATGGGTGAAGTAGAGAGGCAGAAAGCTTTGTTTTTCTGGGGACAGGAAGGCCATTTGGGCTGTTGTGTCTAGCACAGCTCCCAGGAAAACAATTTTTCTGGTGGGGTTTTGCTTTGATTTTTTTTTCGTTGATGGTGAACCCTAGGGAAGTTAGAAGTGATTTGACAAAGAGAAGGTTCTACAGCAGCTTTTCTTTGCAGTCTGCCTGAATGAGGCAGCCATCCAGGTAAGGATAAATCTGTATATTTCTCTGTCTGAAGAATGCTATAGCCGGGGCCAAGCATTTGGTGAATACTCTGGGAGCAGTAGATAAGCCAAAAGACAGCGCAAATAACTACAATTTTCACAAACACCTTCAAACTAATCAACTGGCAAATCCTTAACACTCTCCCCCTAGACAATGCTGTAGAACATTTCAACTCTATTTTCCTAGACACTCTGAATTCCCTAGCCCCTCTAAGAAACAAACGAATCAAAACTAACTCTGCTCCTTGGCTGGCAAAAGATACTAAACAAATCATGCATCACAGAGACAAAGCCTGGAAGCATTATCAGAAAAGTAAACTGCCTTCTTCCTTGCTCCAATACACCCAACTTCGCAACCAAGTAAAAAAACTAATCACTTTAGACAAAAAAAAACTACTATAGTAAACTTCAGTCTATTAATAATAAGAACCCAAAACAATTTTGGAAATCAGTTAACTCCCTTCTCCACCCAGGGTCCAAGAATAACCCCTGCACAGACCCTAGTTTAACTGACAAGGAACTGAGTTCTCACTTCAACACCTTCTTCACAGAATCCATAGCTAATCTAACCAAAACATTCCCAAACAATAATCCACCTAACATCCTCTCCTCAACACCCAATAACCTTAATAAATGTCTCTTGAATTTCCAGTTCAAACCAGTTTCAACCAGCTTCATAAAAAGGCTCTTATCTAATCTTAAACCATGCTCCAATGCCCCTGACAACATACCCTCCTCCTTCCTCAAATGCGCAGCTGAAGGTATTGCTCTCCCTATCAGCATCCTGATAAACAGATCCTTAAATGAGTCATATGTACCCAAACTCTGGCGTTCAGCCTACATCCTACCTCTCCACAAAGGAGGTAAAAACACCACTATCTCAATTTCCACCCCATCGCCCTACTCTCTCCAATATCTAAAGTCCTAGAAAAATGTGTCCACCACCAGCTTTTACCTTTCCTAACACAGAATCACCTATTTACTTCCACCCAACACGGCTTCCGTCCCGGCCACAGCACCATTACTGCCTTACTATCCTTCCTTGAAACAGTCAACTGAGCCCGAGACTCTGGACTCCTTGTATCCACAGTACTACTAGATCTTTATAAAGCCTTTGACACCATCTCCCATACACACCTACTCTTTCATCTCGCCAACCTTAATCTCTCCCCAAATACTCTTTCCTGGTTCTCCGGTTACCTATCTGAAAGATCCCAAGCTGTCAGATGGATGAACTCTACCTCTTCCTTCTTGCCCACACCTACCAGTGTTCCCCAGGGGTCCATCCTCGGACCCATGCTCTTCAACATCTTTATAAATAATCTACACTGTCATACCTGACACCACAGTCATCCAATACGCTGATGACTCCACCTTAGTTTGTGCTGCCTCTAACATTTCTGAACTCCAGACTAAAACACAAATAGCCTTTTCCACCACAGAGAACTGGTTGCACCAAAACCACCTCTCCCTCAACTCTAATAAATCCAAAATTCTAATTTTTACCCCTTCCAGAGTTTCCTCATCCTTTGACTAAGATTCCTTCAAAGTCCTCAGCCAAACCAACACTGCTATAGAAGTAGTGCCTTCCGCTAAACTACTCGGCATTACCATAGACGAACACCTAAAATTCGATCTCCACATTCAACAAAACATAAAGAAAACCCACCAAAAGTTAGGCATGCTCTACAGAAACAACCAATTTCTTTCCAACTCCTCTAGGCACATCCTGGCAATTACATACCTTCTACCCTCTCTTCTTTATGGAGCCCCTCTTTTAACCAATCTGTCTATTTCCAACATCTCAAAACTTGAAACTTGCTATAATAAGATCTCTAAATTCACAACCAAATCCAAAACCTCAACTCACCACTGCCTTACCCTTCAATCTCTAAATTGGCTTGAACTTCCTAACCACTTGGACTATCTCCAACTAACCACCGCTCACAAACTAATATTCTACCCAGACTCATGCCCTGCCTTAATAAACATCCTTCCACCATACACCCCAAACAGATCTCTGAGATCTGAACACCAAAACCTTATCTCCATCCACAAACCTAAACATCCTGCTGGCCAACTTCTACTCTCCTTCTCTCTAGGTAAAAAATGGAACTCCCTCCCTCCTTCTCTTAGGACTATACCTAACTCCGAATCCTTCAAGACCCTACTTTTCAAATACCTGTCATCCAAATGGAAATGTTCCTGCTCTCACCAGATCTAATTTCCAGGGATCTCTTTCCCTGAGCTCTCCATTTCCTGCCCCTCTCTACCCCCAAGCTTTTCCTGACTTTTCTAACTTTCTCCTGACTCCAACTTTTTTCAGTCTGTAAAAAAAAAAACAAAAAAAAAAAACTTTTGCACATCTATGTATTTTCGTTATTTTTCTCTGCACTGTATTGCTTTATTATGCTTGCTCATTATGCACATTTTATGTAAATGTATTTCCTGACTGTATGAATCTTACTCTTGTATTATACCATTAACTTTATGTAACCATGTTTCATTGTATTGCTTGTGGAGCTTTTCTCCCCGGGCCTCCACTGAAAATGGGCACTTCTTGGCCCAGTGGACTTCCCCGGTAATCAAACTGAAATAAATAAATAAATAAATGTTGATAGCTTGCTCTGAAGCGCAGGAATTTTCTGCATGATTCCCTGATGGGGATGTGGAGGTAGGCATCATTTAGGTCTAGTGTCACAAGCCAGGCATTTTGTGTGAGCATAGGCAGGAGCTGCTGAAAGGTTTGCATTTTGAATCTGGGGACCATCAAGGAGGTGTTCAGTTTGGATAGATCCAGGATGGGGCGCCAAGTATCCTCTTTTCTGGGAACAAGGAATAGTCTGGAGTAAAAACCTTTTCCTGTTTGATCTGGAGGGATAGGTTCTACTGCCCCTGGGATATTAGAGTTTGGACCTGTTTTAATGCCTCTGCCCACTGGTTTGAGGGGAGGTCTGGGTACCCTCTTGGAATTGGGAGTTCGCTGAAGGAGAATCTCTATCCTTGAGTAAAGATTTTTAAGACCCATTGGTCCTTGATTATAGAGACCCAATTGTCCTTGAAGAGGGTGAGCCGCCCTCCTAGTTTTTGATGAGTGAAAGGAGGGCAGAAGGGGGAGGGAGAGTCATTGTGAGTGCTTGCCATAGAAGCTTGGCTTAGAACTCCCTGCCTTAGAAACAGAAGTGGTCCATTGTTTGCTTCTTTGCTGGCCCTGGGATAGGGGCCTGGGTGGCTTGTCCCTGCGGAGCTTACCTTGGCCCTGTCTGCTAGGTGCAGGGAAGGCCCACTGCTTAGACAGAAAGTTCATGCTGAATTTGGAAGGTTGAACTTGAAAGAAATCTTTTACTGTTTGCATAGATTTTGCTTTGTCTTCCATCTTTTTAAGCACCTCTTCTGCTTTTTCCCCAAACATGCATTCCTTATCTAGGGGTGCATCAATAAGTTTAGACTTGACATGAACAGGGAGAGGTTGTTCCTTCAGCTATGCATGTCTTCTAATAACAGATCCTTGTCACTGCTGCCCTACTAGAGGCTTCTAGGTCATCATATCCACATTGTAAAGAGTGTTTGGCCACTTGACAAGCAGAGTGTAGTAATTCTGCCAGCTCTTTTGAGTTGGTACCATCAGGAGAGGTAGCAATATTCTGTCTTGTTCCAGAGTGTGTTGTTGATATTTTAACATATGGAACTGACAAATGAGTGGTCTGATAGCTAAGAATGCAGAGGTTTATACTTTCTTACCCAATCTGTCCAGAGCTCTGGAGTCTTTGTCAGAAGGAAGAGGATTCTTGGCAGAACTAGTCTTAGCTCCTTTGGGTCCCTGTGTAATGACCTCAGGGTCTGCAGCAGGACTCCTGTACAGGTATTTGTGAGAATCCGGTACTCTGTAGTACCTGTCAGGTATAGTTGGAGCAGGAGGCAGGGCATCAGGGGCTAAGCTGGATTCATGGAAACCATCATCCACCACTTCCAAAATAGGTGGGATAGCCAGGGGTTTGTGCTGAGGCAGGTCCAGAAACTCTCTAAGTCATTTCTTTGACTGTGGAAAGTCTTGAGATTCCCACTGAAAATGTTCCCTGAGGGAGTAAAGGGTTTACCCAAAGGAGAGGTCCTCTGAGGAGGAGGCAGAAGGGATGGATTCCACTGCATCTGAATCCTCATAAACAGTTAAGGGATGTTGTTCCTCTTCAAAAGCAGAATAATCAGATTCCTCAGACTCCTGGACTGTCATACTTTCCTTTTTGGAGTGGGGGGCCTGAGTACCTCGGATAAGGGAGATGAGATCCTCCGCCATTTTAAGCATTTGAGCTTGGGGTGGGGGAGCAGTAGCAAGATGGTGGCGAGAAACAGATTTCCTAGGAGTGGCATGGCTTCTATGCCTGAGAGAATCTGTCGGTCTCCTAGAAGCAGTAGTCAGATGCAAAGTCGTTTTTTGTCTAGAATCGGTAGTGTGAAAAGCCTCCTCAGAAGCTGGTGCCTGCGTCTCTGCTCTGGACCCAACTGAGGCAGAAACAGCCAAAGGCTCGGAAGACGATGTGGATTTCTGTGGCATACCGGACTCCGAAGGTTTCTCGGCAGAGGCCTGCATAGAAAGAGAGTCTGGCATCAGGGGCTGCGAAAGCGCCTCACTGAATTCTGGACAACTGACGACTTACTTAGCGGTAGCATCGTTGGAAGGCTTAGCCTTGTGTGGCCTGTCTCTGTCTTTCTCTCTACATTTTTTCAGAATGTCGACAGACTGTTGGCTGACGGATGCCATATCGGAATTCAAAGACGGAATACGAAAATAACTGTCTACAAAAGGGCCTCTATGGTGAATGGTTCTTATATTACAGAGGGCACAGAACCAGAAGTGAGGGACGTCGTGGTCTGGGCCTAAACAAGTGATGCAGTAGGAATGAAAGTCTCGGTGTGGGATCTGCTTTCCACAGACGAGACAATTGTTAACTTTATTGGACATCAGTTAGAGCAAGAAAAAAGGGTCCCCATTGGGGTACTTCGCTTTAAACATTTTCTGCTGAAATTAAACTTCTAGTAGCGAGCGACTGACCGGCACTCGTGCAAACTGCTTCTGCTATGGGCTCTACGGCAAGAAAGACAGATGTGATGACATCAGATGCCTTGCTTTATAGCACTTTTGACCTGACGTCAGACGACAGGCGACAGCAGCTGGCGCACAAAAACATTGACTCTGGTATTCGGGAAGACCGAAGGCTACCACTGTATATTTGGGATATATATATATATATATATATATATATATATATATATATATATATATATATATACAGATATATATATATATATATATATATATATATATATATATATATAACACACACACACACACACATATATATATATATATATATATATACACACACACACACACACACACACACATATATATATATATATATATATATATATACATACATATATATATATATATATATCCCAAATATGCAAGAAAATCTAGAAGATTTAGGATTTTTTCTTGGAAATTTTTACATAGGTATTTGTATACCTTAAGTACACTCCAAAGAATTTTTCCTCACGTACACAGCAAATGTTGTAGGTGTGACGGGGAAGAAAGAGGTAATTGGAAACATATTTTCTGGGAATGTAATGAGTTGGCAGACTAAAGATTCTCTTTAGAGTACTCTATCAGAGATACTGGGTGAGAAAATTGGTGCATCTAAGGAAATGTTTTTTTCCTGAGCTATGATACAGAATCAGAATTGCCTAGACATAGTAAGGCTTTGTCAAGTCTAATTATGGTGGCTGACAAAAAAAAACATTTACTAGAAAATGGAAATCAAAGTCTAAAACAACTGTAGTAGAAGCAGTGAATATAGTAACATAGATAAAACAACTGTAATTGGGATCTTATGAAAAGGGTAGGAGGAAATTACACAGGAAAACATGGGAATTGTGGGAAAAATACATACGGGGAGGAATGAGGTTTAAAAGAAGACAGGATTTGAATGAGCTACGTAATGTTTGACTGGCAATGATTGGGAAGATTATAAGTGATGTATAATGTTTGCAACAAAAATTACATCAATATGGTTTGTGATGTATAATGCTTGCAACTAAGATTATGCCAGTATGGTTTGTTTTCATTTATATACATGTATGATTGCATTTGCCGCAAGTGATTATTAAATTAAGAGTTTTCTTGTTAAAAAAATTGATTTCAAAGACCACTGTATCTTTCTCATGTACAGCCTTGCAAGAGGTATCATGAGAATCATAGATGCCATGATACCTAAAATTCTGCTGTATTCTCTGACTTCTATCTACTTTGGATTACCATTCTTTTGTTCTGAAATGCTTTTGCTAGACTAAGCAAGAATGTCATCTTAGACCTGTTGTCTTCATTCTTTTTAGAACTTCCACTACTTTTGGATTTAGTGAGGTCAGGAAATATCTATAGTTCCACAAATGCAAATCTGTACATACAGTCAAGTTTGAGGAGGCCCATAACACCCTCAGAGCAATGGATATATAATCTTGTTATGCACTGTTTTTTATATATCACTTGCTGAGCAAGAGGCATTTTTTCTGTTTTCTTGTCCAAATGATTCAACATATTGTGGGCCAATCTATCATAGCAAAGCTGTAAGTCAGAACAAGATCAAACTGATTTATAGCTTGAACTTTATTCCTAAATATCAAGGCAGTTTTCCCATTATGCACTTATTTATGTTTTGAAATACAAAGAGATGCTTTATTTTAGCAATAATTCATGACTGGGTGTGGGTATCACCCTAGTGTTCAAACAAAGCCAACCGTAGGTAAATCCTGTGATACCCACATCTAGCAGTGGATTGTTGCTATTATACAATAACATTATTTAAGAAAGATATTGCTTACATTTTTTTTAAATAATGTAATTATATAATGGAACTTTAGTGTTCTACTGCCTTCTGACTTGAAAATTAATGTAATGAGCATGCGTATGGCACGTGCATCTTCTGCACACTTGTACACTACATCAGTTCAATTCAAGTGATAGTACTGGGAAGATATTCTGTCTGTAGCTCTCTCTCTCTTTTTTCTTGTTACCTGGTTATTATGTTCCAGTTGTTATATCAGTGTAAAGTTTGGCCACTCAATAATACTTGAACAGCTGAACTTTTTTTGCATTGATATATGCTCAATGAGCAGGCTGACTGGAGCGTCCAATCAGTTTTGAATAAGAATTAGCCTTTATTGTATAGTAAAATATATTATACATTACAGATTGCACAACCCACATGCATGGGGCATTCTTTTTCTTTCCTGGTATCTGGCCCACTTCCTCATGAATCTAAATACCCTCAATTTTTTTTCCTGGATTATGAGTAACAATGGACCAGTCCAGGGCCAAGAATTACAATTCACTATAAAATGCCTTCTAATTTCAGTCTTGAGTCTCATACACTTTGTCTTTGGATCTTTCTTTTCTGCTCTCTCATTTCTAACTTAATGCTAATGTGCAGTGACTGCCGTTTTGAATACTCTTTAGTCTACCCTTAACCTTGTTCTCATCCTAGTGTCTTTTACGTTTTCTAATTATTTCCTCCCTTTTAGTACACTGTCAATGTTTCTTCCCACTTCTGCCATTCCCTTTAGTGACATTTGCTAACTCTTTTTTTTTCAAAACTTTCTTTTGTGGAATTATTGAATTCATGAACTCAATCTGCTCTTCTATGGTTGGTTTCTGGTCTGTTTTCCTCTTCTTTATAATAGCTTCTTTAGACATTATCAGTAGCAGAGTAATTAATGCTTTTATGTGTTCTTTAGTCTTTAAGTTTCCAATAATACCCAAGAGAAAAGTTCAGATTCCTTTACTTTCCTTGTGGTGCGTAGGATCTTTTTCCACAAAGTCCTGTAACCTAGATCAAAACCAGAGTAACTTGCTACAGCCCCAGAATACATGCTTCGGCTTCCTACTTGGTAATATTTGCATCTCCAACACCCTGTATCTACTTTATGGTACATTTTATTTAATCTACTTGGCACATAAAAAATATTTGTACAAGCATTTCCAGCCAAATATGCAGAATTTCCCTGATGCTGTTACTTTGTACGGCGTTTCACCACCAATTTCCTTCTATCTTCTTTCCAACCCCTCCTCACCCAAGATCAAGGCAGTCTTCAATATTACCTTTAGTCTTCTGAAATATCCTTTACCAAGCTTTGCTGTCATTTGCTCGTGATTTTTTGCTGACCCTTCATCTATTCTCAAATATTTATACACACCCCCTTTTAATTTAAATTCCTGTGGTTGGGCCACTCTTATGCAACTGCATTACAATGCTGTTTTCCAGGCTTCAGGAATATAACCAGTTGAAAAATATAGCTTAAAGAGATTAAGAAGGGATTCGGGCAGGCCACAACTGGCAATGGTATTCAGATAACTCAGTATATCATTAGGGCCCATGGATGAAATGTTCTTAGATTTTGAGAGGGCAGGGAGAACTTGTTCCACAGTAATTAAAGGGTGTGGCTGGGATTCATCCCCATACGGACCACATTCAGGTTGTAATTATATTTGTCAGGATGGAGGAATCTAAGAGTCCTTGTTAAACCCCAGATCCTGGCTACAGAAGGACAGCTTTCATCCTATTCTTGTCCAACATGGTGAGGGTGGTGTCTGTATGCCTGATGATAAAGTCATCTATTACTAAACATAATTGTGGTTAGATGCAGTCTCAGTGGGCCAGAAGGACTTACAGTCTATACCCTTGTGATTCTTAACAGTATGTGCAATGGGTCTAGGTGTGAAGAGTGAAGGTGGGTGTGTTGTTGTGTGAACTAATATCTGAGATTTCTTAGTCTTTCGCCTGGGAGCATTAGCCAGTGCTTTACGAAAGTACAGTTGTGTACACTTACCATAAATGTAGATGTTCGAGTGTATTCACTGTTGCAGTCATTACATTTGGGTAATCTGCTGGCAGGTTGCCCTCAGTCGGTCTGAAAAACAAAGTCTTGGGTCCTGCGTCAGTTGCTGTCTCCTCTTCCATGACGCCAGGTCGTCAGGGGTATAAAACATGCAGCCAATGCCATTTTATTCAGTTTTTCTTGCCCCAGATGTCAGGTGCCCCCCAAATGGGGAGCAAAAAAAAACACACACACACACACACACACACACACACACACACACACACACACACATATATATATGTAAATGCACTTTTAGCAACATAAACTTTACCTTCATCTAAAAGCAAATACACCACAAAGGCTTTAGAATATAGTGAAGGAAAGAGAAGTTATAGAAAAGGGGGATGCCGGGTGGGTAACCCGGACTGCAACAGTGAATACGCTCGAACATCTACATTTATGGTAAGTGTACACAACTTTACTATGTTCTTCATGTTTCACTGTTGCAGTCATTACATTTGGGTAGAATCCCAAAGCTATGGATGGGAGGATGGAACTAAATAGCATTATGAGCGGCTATAAGGCCCTGCAGAACTGCAGTGGCAAAGCCTGCCCTGGATTTGGAGAAGAGAGGCAAATGATAATGCTTTGTGAAGGTATGAACAGAGCTCCAACTAGCAGCTTCTAGAATGTCTTTGGTTGGAACTCCTCTGAGAAAGGCTGCTGAGGTAGAGGCAGCCCTGGTGGAATGTGACCTGATTCCCTTGGGCACAGGTTTACCATGGTGCAAGTAGCAGAGACGAATTCAGTGGCTTATCCACTTAGAAATAGTCTGCTTTGATATAGCCTTCCCCTCTGATCCTGAAGCAAATGCCATCAGTAGTTGCTCAGACTTTCTTACAGCTATGGTCCTGTTTAAGTAGAATCTTAGTTGTCTGTTTACGTCCAATGAATGCAGAATCTGCTCCCCCTTGTTCTGTGGATTTGGGTAAAATGTTGGCAGATGAATTGTTTGGATAAGAGCCACACTGAATACCACCTTAGGCATAAAGGAAGTATTGGTCCTGAGGGACACCCTGTCCGGGTAAAATGTAATAAAAGGCTCCACAGCCATGAGAGCCTGTAGTTCTGAAACTCTTCTTGCTGAAGTGATTGCCAAGAGGAAAGCTATTTTCCAAGATAACAATTTTATATACGCAGTAGCTGCTGGTTCAAAAGGAGGCAGGGTGAGTTTTTCCAGCACAAAATTGAGGTCCCATGCGGGAGTTGGTGATCTTCTGGGAGGCCTTAAATTTTTGGCCCCTCTAAGATACTGTTTTAGCAGAGGATGAGAAAAGAGGGGAGTCTCCGTGTTGTAATGAACTGAGATGGCAGAGGCATGGATTTTTATTGATGAAAAAGATTGTCCTTGTCAAGCATCTCAGTCAAGTATTGTAAAATCTGAGGGATATTTGGTTTTGCTGTGTCTGTTCCTTGTGCTTGGTTACAAGCACAGAATCTCTTCCATTTATCAACATAAGATTTTCTAGTACTAGGCCTTCTGGCTTCCAAAATGACATCTATCACAGATTTACTGAGAGGTGTTGCTTGAATAATTAAATGATCAGCCATGCTGAAATGTTCAGAGTTTGGAGCTGAGTGCACAGAATTTGATTGTTCTGCTGAGACAGTAGATGAGGTATTTGAGGCAAATACCAAGGAGGGAGTTGAAACATATTCCTTAGAATTGGGTACCAGTGCTAGCGAGGCCAGTCCGGAGCAATCAGGATCATTTTTGGTTTTTCCTTGTTTGACCTTTAGTAAGACCTTGGAGAGAAGAGGCAGAGGGGGAAGGCATAGATTGATAGGTTTTTCCAACTGAAGGACAGGGCATCCACTTTCCATGCTTGTCTGTGATAAGACCATGTACAGAATTTGTCCAGTTGATAATTTTGGGGAGAGGCAAATAGATCTATGTCTGGGCTCCCCCATTTCTGTGTTACCACGCTGAAGATTTGTGGATCCAGTTTCCACTCATGCAGGTCCATAAGATTTCTGCTTAAGTCGTCTGCCAGAGTATTTTGTTTTCCTGGCAGTAATTGAGCTTGAAGATGTACTTGGTAAGTCAAAGCTGTGTTCCACAATGCCATGGCTAGTCTACAAAGGGGGTAAGAATGTGTACCCCCCCCCCGCTTGTTTATGTACCACATAACCGTGGTGTTGTCCGTCTTTATCAGTAGTTGTCCTGGATTAAGTAATTCCTTGAAGGCTGTCAGAGCATTCTGAACAGCTAGCATCTCTTTCTGGTTGATATGCAGATGCATTTGTTTTGGGTCCATATGCCCTGAGTGCATCTCCCCGCCAGGTGGGCCTCCCAAGCATAGTCTGATGCGTCTGTAGTTAGGGTTTGGGTGGCAGGGGGTAGAGTGAATGACAGTCCCTTGTTTTGGTAACATGTCTCTGCCCACCAAAGAAACTCCTGTTGTAGGCAGGGAATGAGAGGAATCATTGTTTCCAGACTGTGACAATGTTGACTCCATAAACTTTTTAGGTACCATTAAAGTTTCCTCATATACAGTCTTGCATACGGAATTAGTAGAATGCAGGATGTCATGAACCGCAAAGCCTGCAGAATTTGTCTTGCAGATAACTGGATTTTTATTGCCATCTGTTTGAAGTATGTTGTCAGTTGCCTTTGTTTGTCTGGTGTAAGGTAAGCCATCTGGGCAGTTATATTCAAGCTTGCACCCAGGAATGTAATTATTTGAGAGGGTACCAGTTGGGATTTCTTTTTGTTTATTGTGTACCCTAGGCATGTTAGAAGCCATTTTACAAATGCCAGATGTTGAAGAAGAATGTCCTTGTTCTCTGCTTGAATGAGGCAGTCATCCAGATAAGGATAAATTTACATGCTTCTTTGTCTGCAAAATGCAATTACTGGTGCCAGGCACTTTGTAAAGACCCAGGGCACAGTAGATAAGCCAAAGGGCAGTGCAGAGAATTGGTAATGCAAAAAACCTGCCTTGAAGCGGAGGTATCTTCTGCACAATTCCCTTATTGGGATATGCAGGTATGCCTCTTTTAAGTCTAGAGTCACTAACCAATCGTTCCTGCCCAGCATAGGTAGTAGCTGTTGTAAAGTCAGCATTTTGAATTTTGGAATGTCCAGGAACATGTTCAAATCGATAAGTCCAGTATTGGATGCCAGGCATTGTCTTTTCTGGCTACCAGGAAAAGTCTTGAATAAAAACCTTGTCCCTTTTCCTGTTCTGGTACTGGTTGAATACCCCCCATATCCATGAGGGAAGTAACTTGTTTCTGAGCCTCTGCCCATTGATTTTGTGGCAGATCTAGCCAACCATTTGGGATTGGCAAAGTATGGAAATGAAATCTGTACCCCTGGGATGCTATGCTTAATACCTACTCGTGCTGGTTAATTAACTGCCAATTTTGAGCCTGAAGTGCTAATTTTCCCCCCAAGGGGGCTGCCAAAAGACAAGTGCTTGTTGAAGGTAGAGGGAAGTCATTGAGACTGCTTACTGTAGGGTTGTGCTTTGTTTACTCCAGATTTGGAGGTGGAAGCACCCCATTGCTTTGACCTGTAAGAACCCTGTCATTGGTATCTAGAGCCTTTTGAGCACCTGGATTTGCCTTGAGAGGTTCTGTTGGACACAGGAAAGGACCAATTTTTAGTAGGCCAGTGCCTACTGAACCAGGTCTATATTAGATCTGCGAACGCTTAAAAAAGCGAACACTGATTGATCGAACTTATGTAAGCGAATGTTTAAAATATCGAAGCAACAGAAACCCAAATTTTTTCCTAGGGAAAGAATTTGGTTGTCTGTTTCTGTTGCTTTCGTATTTTCAGTGCTGTGGTGGAAAGTTATGGGTCGGATTCAGGTAAGTGCGTGATTGTGTGGATGTTAGTGTTAGGGCGGGTAGGTATGTGTGCGATTGTGCGGATGTGAGGGTTAGGGCAGGTTAGGTGAGTTAGGGAGCGGGTGAGGTGAGTGTGCGATAGTGACGGACCTTAGGGTTAGGGTTTGGGTTAAGGTAAGTGGATAGTTAGTGGTGTGTGTATAGTTTAGTGTAGGGTTAGGTGTCAGATTTTAGGTGTATGTGTGTGGATTGCTGTTTGTTTGGTGTGCTTGTGTTGTGTGTATGTGTTTTGTATCAGCGATTTTTTTCCCTAGGAATAAAATCACTGATCTGACAGTTCGAGATTGTAAGCTTTCGCTTACATAAGTTCTATCAATCAGCGTTCACTTTTTTAAACGTTCGCTGATCTAATACAGACCCTACTGAACCTGGGTGGCTGCTCTTGTAAGAAATCTTTTACAGTTTGCATAGATTTAGCTTTACCTTCCATTTTCTTTAAAACCTCTTCTGCCTTATTACCAGAGTATCATGCTGTAAAGGGGCATCCAACAATTTAGCTTTAACATGATCAGGCAAATTTTACTCCTTGAGCAAGGCATGCCTTCTAATCACAGATCCAGTAACTGCGGCCCTGCAAGAGGCCTCCAAGGAATCAAAACCACATTGCAGAGTATGCTTTCCAACCTGTTCTGCTGCATGCAATAATTCCTGTAATTCTTTATTTTCCACACAATCAGAAATAAACATAATTTTCTGTTTCAATAAGCCCATAACATGCTGTTGATAATTAAGCATATGAAATTGGCAGTTTAAGGCCCTAATTGCCAAGGTTGCAGACGTATAAACCTTCTTTCCCCATCTATCCAGCGCCCTGGAATCTCTATCAGAGGGGGTAGGATTTTTGGCTGTAGAGGCCTTTACACCTTTCGAACCCTGTGAGATAGTCTCAGGATCAGCAGCAGGATGTTTGAATAGAAATTTGTGGGAGTCAGGAACCCTGTAATATCTGTCTGGCTTACTAGGAGCCAGAGGTAGGGAATCAGGAGCCATGCTTGATTCCGAATACACATCATCAACAATGTCTAATACAGGAGGTATTGCCAAAGGCCTATGCTGAGGAAGAAGAAGGAAATCCCTAAGCCTCTTTTTTGATTCTGAGAAATCGTGACTCCCAATGAAAATGTTCCCTTAAGGTATGCAAGGCTTCTCCAAAAGAATAATCCTCAGGAGGAGATGCAGATGGGATGGATTCTTCTGCATCTGAATCCTCATAGGGTGGAATAGAAAATTCCTGATCAGAAGAGGAATCAGAAGAAATGGAAACCTGATCTGAAGATTCATAATCAGTGTCTTGCCTAGGCCTCTTAGCAGGGGGGTTGGGAACCCCTGATCAAGGTAATTAAGTCCTCAGCCATTTTGATCATTTGTTTTTTAGGCAGAGGGGCCTGAGCACGTGGCTCATGCATCATTTTTTTAGACTTAGAAGATGTTTTTGATCTTGTTTTTGAAGCTGGCGTTGGTTTTATATAAAAATGTTGAGGCCTGAAAACACCCTCAGAAGCCGGTGCCTGCTCAGCGGCTCCGAACCCATCCAAGGGAGAGACATCCGTGGGTTCAATACTCTGAGAATCTCGCGGAATACCAGACTCTGCATGGGTCTCAGTAGAGGCCTGCGAGTCAAAAGTAGCGGGTATCAGGGGCAGCGAAAGCGCCTCACTGAGTACCGGCGACTGGCTTAGAAGCTTTGTCGTCAGTTTTGGGCCTCGACGGTCTGTCTCTGTCTTTTTTTTTTTGCGTTTTTTGTGAACTCCGGTAGTCAGATTGCTAACTGATGACATTTCATTGTAATTAAATCTGGATCCAAAATATTTTGAAGCAAAAATATACAGACGCTTAATAGTACGTTGGTTAAATCTAGCACAAAACCGACAGCAAGGCGCGTTATGATCTGGGCCTAGGCAAGGAATACAGTACAAATGAAAATCCTTATGAGGTATTTGCTTCCCACAAGTAATGCAATTATTAACTTTTACTGGCATTGGTAAGGAGCAAGAAAAAGTTTCCCCAACAGGGTACTTAGATTTAGTTGAAGACTTTGGTTCTGAAACTCAAATGCGAAAATTTCAGGAGTCGGCTGACTGGCACTTACGAACTGCTTCTGTTTCAGGCACCGCGCGGCAGGAAAGACTGACTAAAATGGCGTTGGCTGCATGTTTTATACCCCTGACGACCTGACATCATGGAAGAGGAGACTGCAACCGATGCAAGACCCAAGACTTTGTTATTCAGGCCGACTGAGGGCAACCTGCCAGCAGATTACCCAAATGTAATGACTGCAACAGTGAAACACAAAGTACATCAACCTCATTTTAAGCTGGTGTACTAGAAGCGCTCTGTGCTGTGTGCGTTGTACTTACCAAATGTGTTCTAAGATGAGAAAGAAGCCATCAAGTTAAGTAAATTCGTACACCTCTCACATACTGAATCATTGTAAGGAATCAATATGGACTTTTCAGTAAGCATGAGGTAGTTACTACACTGCCTCAAAATACCTACTGCCATGGAGCTGGCTATAGAAGGGGCAAAACTGACTGAAAATCCCTATTGACCATTGCAGACAAAGGGGTATAACATAATGGGATAGCCTGACAATTTAAATGTGTAGTTTTAATTGCATAACTGTAAAGTATATTGTTTCAGTGTAGTTGCAGTACAGCAGTCAGCCAAGTAATGAAAGTAATATCACATAAGGCAACCCTGTACTCTCTAGTGCATTTATATGTTTCAAAATTTAGTAAAGACTGTGAAGGAGCTTTACATATGAAAAAAAAATAAATAAAATAAAGCGTATAGGTCAATGGAAGGGTAGGAAATAAAAATAAATAGCTACTTGATTACAAACAGGAAGTAAAATGAGGTTACAGCAGATTGAACACATGAAAAAAATACAATATAGACATTTATTATGATAGAAGTTGTAAAATTGAAACCTTAGGATGAAACAACAACAGAAATGGTGCACCAGACTGCAGATAAACCAAAAAGCACCAAAAAAGCTCAAAGAAACACAATGAACATAGATTTATTTAGTGTTTTTGTCTTGAGTGAAAGTGCTGACAATGTCATGTATTTACAATATGGAAGTACTGACAATATCAAGTATTTACAATATGTGTTACTCTAAGATCACCCAAAAAGAATGGAAACCAGTGTCTATAGTGCAAGCCATGCCGGCTATACCAAATCCAAAACAACAGACACTGCTGGGGTGCAAGAATGAATGAATACCATCGACTGAACTGGAAAAAACTTTAATTAACCACAAAAAATAAAACAAACATGTACATGAAACGCTTAACGTAGTCATCACGTTTTTCGTCCCAAGCATTGGAACTTCTACAGACAAATACACTCATCAACAATCTCCAAAAATTTAATATAATAATACTAGGTTCTGATTTATCTGCATTTCTGAATTTACTTACATAAATTCCTTAGTAGAAAAAAATGTAATAGAAACATCATATAATTGTCTTACTAGGAATAAAAACATTAAAGCATATACTCAAATATATCAATAAATAAATAAACACCACTATCTGAATAAAAAAGAAATGAATGAACCAGGAAAGCCATAATTTATCCTAAGCTACCATCTAATGACAAATGTCTGTAATTACTATTCCAATAAATAAATAAAAAACTCTACCCTAAAATAGAGGAAATATTTTGTACATCTAAAAAGTCATTCTGCAATTAAAAAATAATAATGTAAAATATGAAAAATAATGTGAATTATGAAATAATAAAATAACATAAAAAGTGTGTTAAAACATTCCAACTAAATGACCTCCCCCATAACCTAAAAACATTTCTAAGTCTTAATAAACATACTAAGGTTTCAATCTAGTTGTGTAAAACTATAACCTTGCTGCTCTCAGCTTTACAACAGGGGCTAGGGAAATATTCTCATTTAAACCAGGTACCTCATTAGCCTGCAATACCAGCTGCCAATATATTTCCCTGTATTCTGTCTTTTCTTCCCAAAGAAAGAGGTGGAAATGCATAGATTAAGACCAGATGTGGAATTCCTTCATAATACTGATGTATTTTGTTTACATATTTATGCATATTGTCATTTAATTAAAATACACAACAGAATTTTGATCAGGAGGGCAGTGATTCATAGCCAGAAATACAGAGAAATGATTTATTGGCAAGATGACATGATGGTAAATGTGTTTCTGATTCAAAATTCATATTAAGACAGAACCACTAGAGGGTGCATGGAGCACAAGGAATATTCTCTGACCTGACAAGCTTGTCAAGTTTACGGATAAAGACATATAAAACGGTACTACCAAAGATGGTAGGTCACCACCATTATTATTATAAACCATTGCCCGCCAGCAATACAAATTTACATTCTCTGTAGAATAATTAATGACTGGTGTACTAAAAGTACATATAACGCCTACTTAGAGGCGATCTCTGCTTGACTTACAAAGTCATGTCGGACCCAGCTCTGTTAGAAATGCTACATCTGAAGAAATCCCAATCTCTCCACACCACACACTCCAGAGACCTCAGCCTCATTACCACAATCAACAAAACATGCTGGAGGGACAGGTTCATAACCCAGAAACTGCCCATGCTATGGAACAGACTTCCCATACATGTCAAGCAGAGCACCTCACTGGCCCTCTTCAAGAGAAGTAGAAATAGAAAATTCACCCCAGAGATTACTCCTGTGGCTTTACTCAACAGAGGCACTGGGAACTAAGGTCGGGTGGCACAATACCAGGGTAATCCTATGGACTAGGCTTGTAAAGGCTCCAGGGCCATTAGCCTAGTACACACCTATAAGGTCAGATGGCACAATGCCAGGGTAATCCTATGGGCTAGGCTTGTAAAGGCTCCAGGGCCATTATCCTAGTACACACCTATGAACCTATTACATAGGGATACATGACATATAAAGGATAAGTGCTTGCATGTCTTTCATGTGTACACGTGATTTTTGCCATGGACTTTGTTTTCTCACACATCTCAAAGACATTCTGGTAATTGAAATGGTGAGACTCCCAATTCCCTATAAGGGTATGAATGTACATGTATGTGCATGCACCTGTTCACTGATACACTGGCATCCCACCCAGAACTGGTTCCATTCCTTACAGCCACTCTTTGCAAAGAAACACAATAAGATAAAAGTGGATACTGGAAAATTAATTAATAATAGGTATCTGGAAGGATAAATACTAGCATTCAAAGGCAAACTGTAGGGGCATTAATGTTTCAGTTCTAACGTTACAAGAATTAATTTAATTCTAAAATTATGAGTATGAATATATGTAGACAGTTTTTCTAAATTAGCATGAGTTAACATAAATATTGCCCTAGGAACTTTGTTCACAGAAGTAAATTTTACAGATGGCATCAAGAGATCACCAAGAAAATGGAAGAAAAATATAATATAAACTGGGTGACCAAAAAGAGAACTTAAGCATTTTAAAAACTAGCTCAGAGTAGATGCAATATCTGAAAGCAGCTAAGAGCCAGCTTTTTGTCATAAGGTGTGAAAATGGAAGCTACAGCTCTGCTCATCAATACACAACACAGTAATTTTTTTTTTTTGTAAATTGCTTCAGCCTCAACATTTATAATATAATACGTTGAGAACCAGCAAGGCTACCACGGCTATAGGCATACACTTTATTAAAACAATAAAAAATGGATAAGCACTTTTGTGTAAATTACGCTTCCTCAGATCCATGCATAAAATCATCATCACAATTCTTTTATACTTGACAAACCACCAATCACAAAAAAGCATAAAGGAGGTAACCAATCACATTAACAATTCAACTTACTCCCTTTCAGGGCGGGTTTTAAACACACATTAGCATTTATACCTGCATATTTATCTGCCTGTAACCTAAATATCCATTGTAGTTCAGCCCTCTCAATACGATTATTTAGGTCACCTCCCCTGATGCCTTCCTGCACACATTGTAAAACCTTAAAAGAAACTTTATGTCCATTATTTTCATTTATATGTTTGGTCAATGCGTTCTTCATATTCCTAGTTTTAATATCATAAATGTTGTTGTTGTGTCTTTCGACTTTTCCCGGTTAGGGGTCGCCACAGCAGAACTCCGGTCCGCTAATGACTGGCAGTAGATTTTTACGTACTGATTTGCCAGCTCTGACGCACAACCTTCAATGAAGGTACGCCCATTCACGCATGTCTCCACACAGAAGACGCTTTAGATGAGAATCAAACAGGACAATGTCTTACTGTGAGGAAATATGTCTTAAAATGTTTTCTTTCTCACATTAGGAACTGGGAGCTAAACAGACAGGTCAAATGCCCCTTCTGATACCACTTACATAAAAAGTGACAGACACCCTAACTTTATATAACACTAGATATGTCTGTGTATACCTCAAAGGCTTTTGATTCTGCAACCATTCAAAGAGGCATGACTCCAACAAGGAATAAAGTAATCTAGAGCGTATATTACTAGGAATGTACAGTTGGGTAATTAAACTTACCATAACAGTAGATTCATGGGTTCACAGGTTCATAGGTGTGTACTAGGCTAATGGCCCTGGAGCCTTTACAAGCACAGCCCATAGGATTACCCTGGCATCGTGCCACCCGACCTTAGTTCCCAGTGCCTCTGTCGAGTAGAGCCACTGGGGTAATCCTCAGGGTGAATTTTCTATTTTCCATCCACTCATCAAGATGTCTCTTGAAGAGGGCCAGTGAGGTGCTCTGTTTGACTTGTATTGAAGTCTATTCCATAGCATGGGCCAGTCTCTGGGTTATGAACCTGTACCTCCAGCACGTTCTGTTGATTGTGGTAATGAGGTTGAGGTCTCTGGAGCGTGTGATGCAGAGGGATTGGGATTTCTTTAGATGTAGCATTTCTAACAGAGCTGGGTCAGACATGGCTTTGTAAGTCAATCAGAGATCATTTCTAAGTAGGCGATATGAGACAGAGAAAATAGCTGGAGTTTTTTTGAGTCTGTCCATATAGGACAAGCGTTTAAGGCCTAGGATCCTCTTTGTGAGGTACTTTTGCTGGCTCTCCAGTTGTTGCAGGTGTCTAGTGAGGTACATGCCAAATGGGGCATTGTACTCAATGACTGGCCTAATGAGGGAAGAGTAGAGGGAGACAATGACCTCTTTCTTCCTGGATGCAAAACCCTTAGTAATGAGATGTGTCACATAGAAGGACTTTCTGACCAGAGTGGTAATGTGGTGGTCAAAAGAGAGGTTGCTGTCAACCTGTGTTCCCAGATCTCTTATAACGCATTCTGTGTTCAGTGGACTACCATCGATGTGGTAATTCATGGGAACTGGGTTTTTCCCAAAGAGGATGACGACACATTTTTTGGCACTGAGCTTAAGGCCATGGCTCTCACACCAGTTGTTGGTCTCATGAGGCCTTTCTGTAGGATGTCAACATCACTTGGGGAGTTAATAATGGCTCCCAACTTGTAATCATCTGCGAACCTTGTCAGCCAGAGTCCCTTCGTGTTGGCCTGGACTTTTGAGAAGTAGATACCAAACAGGAGAGGACCCAGGACCGATCCCTGTGGGACTCCACTCATGACTGGTTGGCAGTCTGACTTGGAGTCAGCTACTTTCACACTGTGGGTTCTATCTGTGAGCCAGTTTGCAACCCACCTAGTTATATATGGGTTGATGCCTAGCTTAGTGACTTTTTCTATGATTCCTGAGTGGGGGATGGTATCAAAGGCCTTGGGCAGATCAAGGTAAGCTGTATGAACAACCTTGCCTTCATCCACAGCTCTGATGACTGACTCAAAGAAGTCAACCAAGTTGAGCAGGCATGATCTAACCTTCAAAAAACCAAATTGTGTGGGATCCAGAGTTTGGAGATTCCCTATATCCTTGTTTATTAGGTCCATGATGATACGTTCCATAGCTTTGCATATCAGACTTGTCAGGCTCATGGGCGATAGTTCCCATGGTCTGTAGTCACTCTTCCTTTGTGGAGAGGGATGACTATAGCAGTATGCCATTCAGTAGGGACAAAGCCTGAGGTGAGGTTGTGACTGAACAGGCCACACAGGTGAGGTGCCAGTTCACTCTGCAGTTCATGTAGAACACAGCCAGGGATATTGTCAGGTCCCATAGAAACTGTATTCTTGGCCTTGGACAGTGCTGTTTTAACCTGTGCAGTAGTAATACTGGGTGCCTGACAATCTACTAGTATTGTGATTGGTCCTTTGGGGAGGGGGGGTAAAGTTGGCACTGAATCCGTTGGCCAGTATATTGGCAATATCTGTTGGCTCGGTATAGGAGGTACCATTGTTCAGTAGCTCAGAGCAAAAATCTGGATATTGCAGTGGAGATTCTTTACATAACTATAGAAGGCCTTGTGGTTGTCTTTACTATCTGCTGTAATTCTGTTTTCATAGCTGTCTTTATAGGATTTTAAGAGGGATCTCAACTTTTTGTTGAGCCTGATAAGGGAGTCTTTCCAGTCTTGGGACTTCACCTTATTCCACATCAGTTTCCTCCTTCTGCTGTACAATTTGTTTATGGCAAGGGACCACCAGATTGGCTTCCTTTTTTTGGAGGAGAGCGTCTTGGTTCTATTGGGTATGGCGAGATCCATGCATCTGTGTACGTGTTCTTACAGTGCACTGTTGTATGATTTGGCGGTCATGCAACTATTCTCCATTTGCATGGGTGGTGTGAAGTTAGCCACCTCTGTTTTTAGGAGCCCAATGTTAGCTTTGGAGAACTTTTTCATAGTGTTTACCTTTGCTGGGCAGTGGGAGGGATGTGGATTTCCAAGGTGATTAGTTTGTGGATGGACCTAACCAGGGAGGAGTTGACTATTGCTGTAGCAATAGTCGCCCATATTAGTAATGACCAGGTCAAGGATGTTGCTACCTCTAGTGGAGGTAAGATCGAGCTGGTCCAGGGCATTGGAATGAATGAATTCCAGGAAACGTTGGGCAAGTGTATTGGTACATGAGTAGTTTTCCCAGTTAATGGAGGGGCAGTTGAAGTCACCCAGTATGAGAGTGTTAGGTTAGACCCTAATATTCTCCAGGGTGCTTAGGAATGTGGAGTGTGAGTCTTGGGACATGGTTGGGGACCTATAACAGGCTACGACCTGAATTGCTGTCTTACCCAATGTTAGCTGCACCTGAAGTATCTCTGATGCGTTATGTTGGGCTACCAGTCTGGAGGTGTGTGCATCCTTTATGAATATGGAAACACCACTGCCTTTGGAGCTTTGGTTCAAGTTCTGGGGCCGAAAGGTGTGGAATGAGTTATAGCCTGGTAATGCAGGGGTGCTTTCTGCTGCCTTGAACCAGGTCTCTGTTACAGCACAAATGTTGATGTTCTCCATTTTATGGAGTGCTTCAAGTGAGTGCATTTTGAGATTTAGACTTCTAGCGTTGAGCAGCATGACTCTCAGATTGCATTTGTTTGTAGCTGTTACGGTGGTAATTTGGTCTTTGGAACATGACCTAAAAAGGCACTATAGGGGTGGCAAGAGCCTTGGTCAGTATCCGGAAGCCCAGGGGGTGAAAGATGCATGCCATCTTTGGCAAAGCATCGAGGTCCATCAATCATGTCATCCCAGGCAGACAGATACTGGATCCCCTTAGAATGACACCAGAAGCTTTCCCAATTGTTGAAATCAATAATTTTTTGCTTGGACTGTGGTATCATTCTGGATGATGGTAGGATGCTGCTCAGGACTAGGGTCATACCCACCTGGGCTACATAATCCGAGAGCTCCTCCATGTCTCTTCTCATGTAGTCCAGGGAGATACTTCTCAGGTCATTCACACCCACATGTACAATGACAGAGTCATATTTGTACCTGTTGTTGAGGGACCTGAGTGCGTGCATTATGCGGCAGATGCTGGCACCTGACAGGCAGATGACTGTTACTTTCTCCTTATTCAACCTAGTGAGTGGGACATCAGTGTGCCTCACTATTTACTCACCTATTACTAGTGTGCTGGGCATGCTGTTTTGCCTTGGGAGCTTTGCTTGAGTGGCACACTGTTTAGGAGAGTTAGGTGTCTCGTGATTAGTGTTGTGTTGTGGTGGTCGAGTGAGTTTCTGCCTTGCAGGTCTCTGCTGTTTGGGTATATTTTTATTGAGAGCCTCCACAAAGGTGGGATTGTGGTTTGTGTTTTTATGTGAAGGCAGTGCCGGTGTGTGTTCTGGAGGGGTATGTGTTCCATGTGATGTGGTGCAAGTGTTGACCTTCTCCTCTTGACGAGCTTCCAATTTGGATATATAAGTGCATCTCTCACAAGTTTGAGTGCTGAGAGGAAAGAGGAGAGGGTTGTCGATGTACATGAGGCAGTTGCTACATTGCCTCAGGATGCCCAAGTTCACCAAGTTAATAGGTGAAAGCACAGGAAAGTGATGTTTAGACATGCCTGGAGGGGTGGGCATTAATAATAAGCACTAGAGTTATTTCCTTGTAAAACGTTTAGTGCTGGTTGCACTTCTGTGTGCTACAATAATTGCTACAAGATGTCTGATATGGTAAAGTGTTAGACTAATAAGCTATTAAAGATGTTCTAAGGATTGTTTATATTTGGACACCACAGGATGCACAGTAGCAAGCCTGGTGTGACACGGGTTGAACATTGACAGAGGACAATTATCTCCCACTTAAAGGACAGTTTATTCAGAGATGCCTTCCACAGGAACAGATATAAAATTCTTAAGTGTCTCTGATTTTGTGTAATTTTTTCCCTGCATCTCATAAGATTTTTTTCACACAGAATTTCTGGTTAGTAATGTGCCAGGTGCACACCTCTTACTGTTCAAGAAGTGCATGTTCTTGTGAAACCTGATATTCTTGAGGAGATGACAGTAAGAAGACAGACAGCGAAGCAATCACTGGGGGGTGTCTGCCCCTCCACCCCCCAACAAATTGTGTATGGCAGAGGGCAGCTTTTCAAAGCTTAAGAGCACCTTCTGTGTGGTCCAACTGCCAGAAACTTGAGCAGAGCTCCATATAAAAGGCAGTTAGTGCATCAACACCTTCAGGACTTTCTTGGCCAAGAAAGAAGGCAACAGCCGTAAAAGAAAAAAAAAAAACAAAACAAGTGAAACCATATGCACAAGGCTATATAAAGCCACACCATGGCAATAAAAAAAAGGAAGGCAGATGAACTGATGATAAAGCTACTGCAGCAGTGACCTATTAAAAACAACTAATGTTACGGTAAGTTTACATACACAACTATACTGTATTCAAAATTAGATTGCCATTGCAAGCTGCTCCAATGGCACAGTGAGATACAACCCTGGCTACAGCCCTGCTTACCCAGGTTCAATTACCGGCACAGGTGACTGATAGGGTGCACACAAGGGATGAGAGTATCCATACAGTGGTTACACTGGCATTTCTTACAACAATTCCGGGTAAAGACTGAGCCCAAAAGCATCTGAGAAAGTCTGGGGGGATGGGGCATCTGGTAGACCTGGAGCAAAAAGTGCTCTAAAAAAAAAAAAAAAAACATTGTCATAGTAGCCTAAGCTGCTAGGGTAGATTATCACAGCTTGCAACATACAGGAAAGAAGAAGTAACTGTCCAAGCAAAAACTGTCCTGGAATTAGAAAAGGACTCCAGTTTGTAATGCTTTGTAAAAGTATGTACAGAAGACCAAGTTGCTACCTCTAGAATATTTCTAGAATCCACCCCTTTCTAGAAATCACAGAAACCAAAGCTCTGGTAGAGTGAGCCCTAATTCTGCCTGGAAGTGGCTTGTTATGGTGAGAAAAACAAAAGGAAACAGCATGAAACAACCATCTCGAAACTATCTGCTTTGAAAATGGATTTCATTTTCTCTTACTTGCACAGGAGACAAATAAGATGACTGACTTTTGTGGTAACTGCCACTGTTGACTGGACCAGAAGGGAGTCACCACCACAATCTTTGGGGAATCCTTTTGGATATTTAGAAAAAACCCGGATAACAGTGGAAAGGGTAGAAATGCATACAGGTACACTGACATCCATGGTAACGAAAAGGAATCTGTCTTCCAGGTCTGTTTGCAAGAAGTCCTGGAACAGAATTCCTTTAACTGTTCTGAAAGGAGACAAACAAATTTGTTTGAGGTGTTCCATACAGTTGGGTCAATTCCAGGAAGATCACCAGGTTCAGTTTTAATTTGTGAGGGTCTGTCCTGGTCCTGTTTAGCTTGTCTACTACATCAGTTGCTCTGATTTGAAAGCATGAAGAATGAAGAGTCAAACTTGAGCTGAATTGATATCTCCCAGGCTATCACAGCAAGTCTGTAAAGGGGGTAAGATCTGGTACCCCATGTATGTTTATACACCACCTCATCAATGTCAGGTTGTCAATAAAAAAATGCAGATGTCCTGGAGACCAGAGATGATTTAACTGTTTTAAAGCATTTATAACTGTCATCATCTCTTTCACATTTATGTGCTTTTATCTGTCCTGTTTGTTTCAGACCTTGCATTGCTGCTTTCAAACCTTTTAAAACAGCCCCCCCCCCCCCAAGTCTGAAGCACCTGATGTGACACACTGAAGAGAAGGAGAAAGGAATAATGGGAGACCTGGATTTAAAGAGAACTGGTACACCTTTCACAGAACTTCCCTCCTTACAAAACCCAGCAGAGGCATCTGAAAAGATAAAGGAAATTGATGCTGAGTTCAGACTGGCATGATGTATCATTGAAATTTCCTCATGTGAAGTCTAGCCAAAGGAATCTTAAAATTCATGAAAGCCACGCATCCCAAAATCCTGAGAAATTCTGTAGCAGATACCAGAGTCTGACTGGAAAAACTCAGGAAGATCTTCTGGTATAGCTCTACTTTATTTGGAGGAAGAAAAGCTCTTCACATGGCAGAATCTAGCAGACAATTCTGGAAATATAAGACAATCATCTAAATGCAAAAAATGTGACTGCCTTGAAGTCTAAGCAATTGCTGGAGCCAGACACTTTGTAAGTACCCTTGGAGCAGTAGGTCATGCAAAGGGTAAGACAGGACTGATAGTGTAAGCCATATACAGAAAATCTTAAGAAAAGTCTGAAATGCTTGTTAATGGGAATGTGATAGGTATTTTTAAGTCTAGCTTTACCACTAAAGTTAGAAAAGGATAAGAGTTAACAAGGTCTGTAAGGATAATGTTTTGAACTTTGGGACTTTGACAAAAAGATTGAGAAAGGGGTGGTCTAGTCCTAATCTCCCAGTTTCTTTTTTCTTTGCACCATAAAACGCCGTAAATAACACCCTTTGTCCATCTGGCATAGAGGCATTGGTTCTAAGACACCCTGCATAACATTTGTTTCAGAACTGGAGGACACAAGGAAATTTTGTTTACTGGGCAAGAAGAAATCCTCTGAAAAAGAGGTAGGGACTCCTACTGCTAACTGCATCCTTGTTGAATGGGTTTCAAAACCCATTTGTCTGAAATAATCTGATGCCACGGAGGCAGATGTTGGCTCAGAGAGACGGAAAGATTGCCAGGGTGGTTGCCTAAACAGGTAAATAGTCACTCTGACTTTCTGGACTCTCTTTGATTTTGAGAGGCTTTCCCTTTCTTTTTGGAGCCTCCTTGCATTGCTTTTTCAATTCCTGATTGCTGGCACCTTGCTGCTTAAACCACTTTATGAAAAAAAGGAGCTGAAGTGGAAAGAAAAATGTTTATTTAGTTTAAAAAAGGAAGGTTGGAAGATTTGGGACACCCCTTAAATCAAATTTCCCCCCTCATCAAATTTTATGAGAACATCAGATGAAGAAGGGCCAAACAGCTTCCTTGCACAGGGAAGAATTTAAAATCTGTAATAACATTTTCTGGCAAATTTTGTGAATGTAACCAAGCAAGTCTTCTCATGACTGAACCAGTAGCAGCAACTCTGGAGACCATGTTAACAGAATCATAAAAATACTTTTAAACTTATAAAATACATGAGCATCATATAAAACAGAGGCATTCAAGGAATATACTGCAGAAGTAACACATAAGTCTAAACTTTAACATGTGAGCCTTCCAGTTTAAAATTCTGAATGATAAAATGGCAGTATACACTTTCTTCCCAAATTTGCACAAAACATTCTCATCCCTGTCAGAAGAAATGGGATTAGCATTAATAATACGTTGATAAGGAAATCACTGCACGGTTTGTTTTAGAGTTAGAAGACAGATATTTGTGAGTCTGATTTTCTAGAAACAGGTTGACTGTCAGATAAACTGCAAGCTGCTATAAAAACATCCTCTAAAGCAGATAAAACAGGAGGAACAGCTGCAAATTGTGGGATATCCAACTATAACAAATCATAATATTCTTACTGGGAAATAGGAATTTTATTTTATCACTGAAAAGCCTCTTTTATTTTAGTTACTTCAGCTTTTGAATAACTCTCTGAAGCATAACATTCTCCCTGCAATTCCTGCTCTTCTGACTGGAAATGGGAGTCAGAAAGAGAAAAATTTCTCTTTCTGCCAGAAGATGAGTCTGTCAAATTAAAGGATAAATTAATTCCCAACAAATTCCAGCAAGTCTTCCCTGCCCATAGAAACTGACATAGGACACAGCATGTTTTTTATTTTCTTGTCTTCTCTTCCTTGGGGACTCCATGGAAAAAGACCAATTTAAGGCAGGCACACTATCCTGGGATCAGGCACACTATTCCTGGGATCAGTCTTCCTTTCTCGGCTATGTGATAGAGCTTTACCTGTTCCTTCCCCTGACTCTGATAAGACTTTTTCTACCTTGCCCACAGAGGATGTGTCTAGCTCCTAGTTCTTAGTGGTTGTATGTGCTGCATCAGAAGGACCAGAGAAAATAAGGTGTCGCTTGTTTAGTCAGGATGACGTAGACAAACATTGTGGGTTCTGGTCAAGCAGCTTTATTATACACAAACATAAACATATATACAAACTTGTTGTCTCAAGCATATATGTTCACACTCTGGCTGTACTCACAAAATAACACTGAAGCTAGCATGTGCCTGCTATTTATATGCACGTTCAGGTCTTAGAAATGTTTCTAAAGGTACAACACATATGTTATTCTACATAAGGGGTGTGAAGAAACATGTCCAGCCACAGCACAGTCACTCACTGATGGCTCAGACACAGACATTGTCAGCCCAAGACCCAAAGACTCCTTATTAACTTTCTTCTTCTTGTAGGCTGTGTGGCATCTACTCTCTGGGCCTGTAATCAATCCTCACCACTGACACTGGAGAGGGATGTTCACTTGCAGCAAAAATGGATACACCCAGTATTTTCAGATGCAGCTCTGCATCAAGCACAATCTCCCTTAAGAGCACACAGGGAACACACAGCCCAGAGTCTGGGTTTCTCGCTCTCACTCTCTGTCTCTCTCCAGATCCCCATTAAGGCTCCCCACTGGCACAGCTACAGAGTTAAATCCTCAGCCAAGTGGCTAAGCCAAGTCCTCCATCACTCTCTCTGCAAAACCAGTGATTCATGTCCCTGTTCCAAGTAGCTGACACGCACTCTGAAATTTGATTTGCGCATGCACACATACACATACACACACACACATACACACATACACACACACACCTGGGAAAGGCTGGCACAGGTTTACTAGCTATGCCCCCTTCTGCCCAGACTATAAGGTACTTACTGCCACTAAACACTCTCAAGACAGCTACTCTAAGGCTCTTACAAGGGTGCCCAATTATAATGAGTGAAATTAATATTAATACGAATGGTAGTTTGACCAATGCAGTAACGCTTTCAGGCATGGCCACAGTCACCAAACAGATATGAACACTCTTACATGTTAAAATTTTCTCTAAAGGACCAGCCACAATGAAAAGTTTAAATATATTTAATAATAAATAATAAAATAATATGAAAATACTAAATAGCCGTTTACAATAAACAGAGTTTCAATCACAGGAAATATTAAAAATAACACAGGTGGACAGGTTCAGACTGTTACAGAAAAACAACACTTAACTAATCTCACTATATTTTCCTGACTGATCTCAAGAGTTACTATTCCCTGGTCACTTACTACAGCAAGGCAAAATGAAGTAGGTGAGTGATCCTTCTTTGTCAGGTTACAAAAACAGACTGCTATAAAACTTCGGTCTCAACTAGTATTAAAACATTATTTTGTTCACAGATTACAGAATGACATCACATACATCTGGTCATCTTACTTCCGGTTCCCACGCAACCCCCCACTGCTAGGAACTGCCAGGATTTATCACCTACGCGTCACACACACAGAGCCTTGCTAAGATCTGCTGCAGTGTCTGGAAGTCATAAAACCATAAAGCACTTCCACTCTTCCTACAGGAGCTAATAAACTGTATTTCTTGCAGACATTTCATCTCTGACTTAATTCACATGTCAGATAACATCTGTATGGCATAGGCTCAGTAATTTAATTTCTTACTATTTTTAAAGTTTGAGATTAACCTCTTTTCTTCCAGTATCCTTTGTTAAAACATATACATTTAAACTGTTACAATGATGCATGTATATTTCTTTTTCTGTCCAGAAGGGCACACTGTTGATTCATTTTTAATACAAGCAACTTTACATATACATTTTTAAACACAAGCATCTATACAAATCAGTTCAATATACAAATGACATATAATTCTTTACAAAATTCCAGCTAGCTGTGCTGGCATATGTTATCATCCACTGCCCTACTTCTCCTGGCATACCTGACAATACCTCACATCATCAGAGGCTGGAAAAGAAAGAACAGAGGAGACCAGTAACTGGTCCATGTGTTCAGCTGAAAAAGAAGTCTTGAAAGATGGATAATGATGTCTGGAAGAGTTGGTAAGCTTTATGATGAGAAAAAAAGGTGCTTTGAGGTAAGAAAACACACTGACAGTCTCCAACATCACAAAACCATGCCTCTGATGCACTGAAAATCTACTACCAATGTAGAAATAAAGTCAAACATAGATTTTTACACAGTTTGTTCACATATACATTCACAGATAAAGATTCCCTGACGAGTAATGATAGATCAAGAAAATACATATTTGAGGTTAAAATAAAATATTTTACAGTAAAAACCCTATTTTTAATCAGAAAAACACAGTAATGGAAGGTTTTCCCCAGCAGGAAACTTGTCTGCCCAGCACTGAAGGATCACGAGACAACTGACAGTACCACAAAGCCCTTAAGAAGGACAGTACTTCCGCGACAAGAATGTTCTGAAGTTTTTGGTGCTGTAACTGCCTTTAATATAAAGCGCTTCTCAAGCTCCTGGCAGTTAGAGTACATCGAAGGTGCCCTTAAGCTTTGAAAAACTGTCCAGTTAGTAATATCCTTGGCAGGATATAAAGTACAGCTGTGTACACTTACCATAAATGTAGCTGCTCGAGTGTCTTCACTGTTGCAGTCATCACATTTGGGTTATCCCTGCTGGGGTAGCCCTCGGCCGGCCTGAATACCAGAGACTTAGTATTTCTGTGTCAGTTGCTGTCGCATGAAGACTGATGTCAGATTGTCAGTGGTATAAAGGAAGGCAACCAATGTCATTGCATCAGTTTTTCTTGCCCTAACCAGTCAGGAGCCCCCAAAGTAGGAGGCCAGGTTCTGGTGGTAGGACCCCACCAGGGGAAATAAAAAAATACCAATATGTCCCTTGTAAGGAAAGGAGAACAACAAGGAAGAAAGGTAAAAAGAAAAAGGGGGAAGGAGGGAGGGAAACCAGGACTGCAACAGTGAAGACACTCAGACATCTACATTTATGGTAACTGTACACAACTGTACTATGTTCTTCGTGTTTCACTGTTGCAGTCTTCACATTTGGATAGATTCCCACAGCTGAGGAAAGGGGTGAAGGCAGTCAAGGAAGCTAGGGGCTGGCTAGCATGCCCTGCAAGACTGTAGAGGCAAAATCTGTCCTGGATTTAGAAAAGAGAGGCAGGTGGTAATGTTTGGTAAAGGTGTAAACAGATGTCCAGGTGGCAGCCTCCAGGATGTCCCTGGTGGGGACTCCCTCTGAGGAATGCTGCACAGGTGGAGGCTGCTCTGGTGGAGTGGTCCTGACCCCCTTGGGGGGAGGCTTGCCATGCTGTTTGTGGCAGAAATGGATGCAGTGTGCTATCCATTTGGAAATGGTTTGTTTGGAGATGGCTTTGCCCTCTGCCCCTGAAGCAAAGCCAACCAGCAGTTGATCAGATTTTCTGAAGGGTTTAGTCCTGTCCAGATAGTATCTGAGCTGTCTGTGCACATCTAGGGTGTGAAGAATCCTTTCCCCCTTGTTTTGAGGGTTAGGAAAGAAGGTGGACAAATGGACAGATTGGTTGCGAGCCACACTGGATACCACCTTGGGCATGAAAGATGGATTAGTTCTGAGGGAGACCCTGTCTGCATGGAAGATGATGAAGGGTTCCACTGCCATGAGTGCTTGCAGTTTGGAGACTCTTCTGGCTGAAATGATGGCCAAGAGGAAGGCTGTCTTCCAGGAGAGAACTTTTAGCTCTGTAGAAGAAGCTGGTTTGAATGGAGGCAGGGTGAGCTTTTCCAAGACAAAGTTAAGGTCCCAAGCTGGTGTTGGTGCCCCTCTGGGGGGCCTCAAGTTGTTAGCCTCTCTGAGGAACTGCTTGATCAGAGGGTGTGAAAAAAGAGCCTGCTCCGTGGGAAAATGAGTGGAAATAGCAGAGTCATGAATTTTTATAGAGGAGAAAGAGAGACCCACTGTGTAATATGTCAGCTAAGTAATCCAGGATGAGGGGGATGGAGGGCTGTGCCATATTGGCCCCTTTAGCCTGGATCAAGGTGCAGAACCTTTTCCATTTATCTGCACAAGACTTTCTGGTGTTAGGGCATCTGGCCTCTCGAACAACATCCAGAACCTGTTTACTGAGGAGGGCAGATTGGTCAGGGGTCAGATTATAAGCCAAGCTGCCAAATTGAGTGTCTGCAATTGGGGGGACATGAATTCCCCTTCCCTCTGGGTTAGGACGTTCAGAATCTGAGGAAGATTGCATGGGGGCAGTGGGGACAGGCTGCGCAGCAAGGGGTACCAGTGCTGTCTGGGTCAGTCTGGATCTATGAGAATGGTCCTTGTTTTTTCCTCCCTTATTTTGATCAGTACCTTGGGAATGAGAGAAAGGGGAGGAAAGGCATAGACCAAGAGGTTTACCCAGGGGAAGGGCAGGGCATCTACTTTCCATGCCATGTAGTGATGCTCCCTGGTGCAGAATTTGCTGGGCTAATGGTTGGTGTGGAAGGCAAAGAGGTCGACCTCCAGGGTTCCCCATTTCTGAGTTATTAGTAAGAATGTGTTTCTGTTGAGCTGCCACTAGTCAGGGTCCAACAGTTTTCTGCTTAATTGGTCTGCCAGGGAATTGAGAGAGCCTGGCAGATATTGTGCTAACAGGTGTAGATGCATGGAAGAGGCTGTAAACCAAAGGGTCATGGCCAGCCTGCACAGCGGGTAGGAGTGAGTCCCTCCCTGCTTGTTGATGTACCACATCACTGTGGTGTTGTCTGTTTTCATCAGGAGAACCCTGGAGAGAGAAGGGGTTTGAAAGCTGTCAAGGCCTGCTGCACAGCCATCATCTCTTTTAGACTGATGTGCAGGTTGAGTTGTTGGGGGCTCCATTGGCCCTGTACGCACCTGCCATTCAGAAGTGCACCCCAATTGTAGTCTGATGCAGCTGTGCTGAGGGTCTGGGCGCAGGGTGTGGGGAGAAGGGCAGTCCCTTGTTGTGGGAGCAGGCTGTTGCCTACCAAAGAAATTCCTCCCTCAGGCAAGGAATAATAGGTAAAAGAGTTTCCAGATCTTGAGAGTGTTGACACCAAAGGCTCTTTAGGTACCACTGACGTTTCCTCATATGCAATCTGGCACATGGAATAAGGAGTATGCAAGATGCCATGAACCCCAGGGCTTGCAGGATTTCCCTTGCAGAAAGCTGGGGCCTGGTGGCCATTTGAGAGAAGTAAGCGGATAGGAAACTTTAGTTTCTCTGGTGACTTGCTCCCAGGAAGATTATCCTTTTGCTGGGTACCTGTTTGGATTTCTTTTTGTTGATTGTGTACCCTAAGGAGGTTAGTAGGTCCTTTACAAAGGCCAGGTCTTTGAGCAGCTTTTCCTGGCTGTCTGCCTGAATAAGGCAGTCATCTAAGTAGGGGTAAATCTGAATAATTCTTTGTCTGCAAAAAGCAATGGCCAGAGCCAGGCATTTTGTGAAAACTCTGAGAGCAGTAGATAAGCCAAAGGGAAGTGCAGAGAACTGAAAGTGTTGAGATCTTGCCCTGAAGCAAAGAAATGTTCTGCAGGACTACCTGATGGGAATGTGGAGGTAGGCCTCTTTTAGGTCAAGGGTGACTAGCCAAGCATCCTTGGTCAGCATGGGTAACAGCTGCTGGAGGGTGAGCATTTTGAATTTTGAGATCACCAGGAAGGTGTTTAGAATGGATAGATCGAGGATGGGGCACCAGGTGCCCTCTTTTTTGGGTACCAGAAAAAGTCTGGAGTAGAAAACTTTGCCTATCTGCTCTGCAGGAACGTGTTCTACTGCTCCCAAGGAGAACAGGGTATGAATTTGCTTTTGAGCCTCTGCCCACTGATTTGGTGGTAGATCTGAGAACTGTTTTGGGGCTGGAGGGGTGTGGATGGAGAATTTGTACCCCTGAGACACAATGTTCAGAACCCATTAGTCCTTGGCAATGGTGGCCCAGGTGCTTGAGTGAAAGGAGAGTTTTCCTCCTAGGGGTATGTGATGGTGGGCAGAGGTGAGGTAGGGAGGGGGTGAGTGATTGTGGGCTTTTACCATAAGGGGTTGTCTTAGAATTCCCTGGTTTTGAAGTGGAGGCAGTCCACTGCTTAGATCTCTGCAACCCAAGGGACTGCTGTCTTGGAGGTCTGTTTCCACGGGGCCTATGCTGCTCCTGTTTGCTAGGTGCAGGAAAGGACCAGTGCTTGGAAGGAAAATGCCTGCTGAACCTATGGGGCTGTACCTGTAAGAAATCTTTTCAGTCTGCATAGATTTTGCTTTTTCTTCCATCTTTTTTAACACCTCTTCTGCTTTAGTACCAAATAAGTTACCTTTGGTTGCATCCAAAAATTCTGATTTGACATGGTCTGGCAGAGGTTGTTCCTTAAGCCATGCAGGTCTTCTAATGACAGATTCAGTGACTGCTGCCCTGCAAGATGCTTCTAGGGCATCAAAACCATAGTGCAAAGGTGTGTTTAGTCACTTGACCAGCAGAGTGCATTAATTCCTGTAAATTTTTAGATTCTGCCCATGCAGGAAAGGAGGAAATTTTTTGTTTAAGGAGTTCCAAGCTATGTTGCTGATATTTAAGCATATGGAACTGACAATTTAGTGCCCTGATAGCAGGAGTAGCTGAGGTGTATACTTTTTTACCCCATCTGTCCAGTGCTCCGGAATCCCTGCCTGAGGGGGTGGGATTAGGGGGTGGGATTCTTAGATGAAGTAGCTTTAACAGGTCTACTTTATTCTGTTAAAAGCTGAAAAGGGCGAATACAAATAGCGCGACACGTAAAGAGCGAACTGCAAATACGTCGAACGAATGAAACCCCGAAAAGAGAAGTGTTGAATCATCATAGTTGGCCTGTCTGCGGTATAGCTCCGTAAGGTAAGTGTGCAATAGTTACAGACCTTAGGGTTAGGGTGCGGGTTAAGGTAAGTGAATAGGTAGGTAATGTATGTAAGGTTTAGTGTAGGGTTTTGTTAATTGTATGTGTGTGGAATATTTAGTTTGTTTGGGTATAGCTCTGTAGGGGAAGTATGCGGTAGTTATGGACCTTAGGGTTAGGGAGGGGTCAAGGATAGTGCATAGATAGTTGTGTATGTGGGGTTTAGTGTAGGGTTAGAAGTAGGGTTTTGGTTAGTGTATGTATGTGTTTTTTTTTATTGTGTTTGGGTAGGTAGTGTGTTGCGGGCAGTGGGTTGGCTGACTATGACGGTTCGAGGTTTTAAATTTCGCTGTTTAGTACATTCGGCGTATTCGCAGTTCGCTCTTTATGTGTCGCGCTATTTGCATTTGCCTTTTAAGCTTTCGACAGAATAAAGTAGACCCGCTTTAACACATTTTGGGCCTTGAGTAATGACCTCAGGGTCCGCTGTTGGGTTTTTAAAGAGATATTTGTGAGAGTCAGGGACTCTGTAGTACCTGTCTGACTTTTTGGGAGCAGGAGGGAGGGTGTCTGGAGTCAAGCTGGATTCAAGGAAGACATCATTCCCCACATCTAGAACTGGGGGATGGCTAAGGGCCTGTGCTGTGGAAGGTCTAGAAACTCTCAGAGTTTCTTCTTAGACTATGGATAGTCTTGACTCTCCCATTTGAAATGCTTCCGTAAAGCATGCAGGGTTTCCCCAAAGGAAAAATCCTCTGAGGGAGAGGCTGAAGGAATAGATTCCTCTTCATCAGAACCCTCATACTTAGAGAGGGGCTGCATGTCTTCATAGTCATATGCATCAGCTTCATCTGACTCTTGTTCAGACAAAACTTCTGGAGACAGATTTCTTTTTTTTTTTTGAGGGAGTGGCTTGGCTTCCCCTATTCAGCATGATGAGATCCTCGGCCATTCTAAGCATTTGTGACTGAGGCAAGGGAGCAGATGCCAAAGAATGGATGGAAGTTGGTTTCTTGGGGGTGGTTCGACCCTTGGGCCTAAGAAAGTTGTTTTAGAAAGGACGGTAGCCGGGAAAGAAGGCGTCGATTTATGTCTGGATTCGGTGTTGCAAAGGACTTCCTCAGAAGCCGGTGCCTGCACAGCAGCTCCGGACCCATCCAAGGTAGAGACGACTGCAGGATCCTTAGACGAAGAAGAGTTCTGTGGCATACCAGACTCCGAAAGGGTCTCAGTCGAGGCCTGCAAATTAACTGAAGCGGGCATCAGGGGCTGTGAAAGCACCTCAATGAATTCCAGAGGACTGACAACCAGCTTGGCGATAGCATCGTTGGAAGGTTTAGTCCTGTGCGGTCTGTCTCTGTCTTTATCTTTATGTTTTTTGTGGAAGGTCCGCTGTCGGATGGCTTACGGAAGCCATATCAGAATTCGAGGACTGTAAACGGAAATATCTGGCTACAATAAGGGCCCGATGATGAATAGTTCTGGCGTTAAAGCACAGAACCGATAATGAGGAACGTCGTGGTCTGGGCCTAGACAAGTGATGCAGTAGGAGTGGAAGTCCCGGTGTGGTATTTGCTTTCCACAGGTGACACAATTATTAACTTTTTCTGACATCGGTTAGTGCAAGAAAAAAGGATCTCCAACGGGGTACTTAACTTCAGAAGACTTCAACTTCAATTTGGAAACGAAACTCAGGTAGCAGCCAACCGGCACTTGTATGAACTGCTTCTGCTTCTGGCTCCACAGCAAGAAAGACTGATGTAATGGCATTGGCTGCCTTCCTTTATACCACTGGCAACCTGACATCAGTCTTCAAGCAACAGCAACTGACGCAGAAATACTAAGTCTCTGGTATTCAGGCCGGCAGAGGGCTACCCCAGCAGGGATAACCCAAGTGTGATGACTGCAACAGTGAAACATGAAGAACATCCTTAATGGTTAGGCTACTGCAACAGTGATCTAATTTTAAACATCAAAGTCATCCAGGACAGGATTTAATGTCAACATAATAAATTGCTTCAAATACATGCACAGCCAACTTTTTCAGCATACAGTTCAAACCCCAGACTGATGTAGCTTCACCCACAGCATAAAAGATAACAAATTACACCATTATTGCACAAAATGTATACATCCATCCATCCACAACTCCTTTTTACCATTTTTTTCCATGAGGTTGGTGTGTCACTTCAATAGTGACAATCATCTAGAACCAAGGTTTACACCACTGGGTAGCTAGCCCTGCACCAGTAGTTCTTCCACAACACACAATCACATGCACACTCACACCTACGGCCAGTTGAGGTTATCCAATCCACCTACTGCATATCTTTAGAATGTGGGAGGAAACCTTCACGAACACGGGGGGACATGTAGACTCCACACAGAAGGCACCCCAGCTGAGAATCAAACCAGGAAACCTCTTGCTGTGAGGTGAAAACATTATTCGCTGTGTCACTGTGCACAAATTTATACATAGTAGTTTGCAAAGTCATACAAAGAAAAGAGACAGTTCAAAATAAAAGGAAGGTCAGCTAAATTCCTTATCTAATGCCCTTACTGAAAACGTCAAACTTACTAATGCTCTTTTTTTACTGGTAGATTTCCTGGTCGCTCACATTTGAGACTGCTTTCAATAAGAATGAGCGATATGGAAGAAAATCATCTAAGCTATCAGGCTTAGGGAATTTAGATATAGATAAATAACTCTTTCCTCTGGTTATGAAAGTGTGTTCTCTTTCATTGGTAGTCTCCAATGAGTGGTTTAGATATATTTAGAGAATGGGCAAACTGTACATCAGTACCCTGATTGAAAAACGAATGTTCTCCAGCAGCGTATTAACGTACAAGTAATGCCCACTGAAAAATGAGTCTGCCTCTTCACGGGAGCATAACAAGCTGCTGTGGAGCTCGGACTGAGAAAACAAAATGGCTGTCATTAATTTACTCTCACTAAACAGCACTTCTGCTATTTAGCGATTGTAAAATGTGAAAAAAAGGAGACAACAACAACAAATAAAGGTGTGTGTGTGTGTGTGTGTGTGTGTGTGTGTTTATGTCTGTGTGTGAGTGTATGCATGCATGTCAGTGAAAGTGAGAGTTAACGAGCCGTTATTTTATACTCGCTAAGCAGCACTTTTGCTGTTTAATGAGTGTAAAAGGAAAAAATAATAAAATAAAGAGTGTATATGTATATGAGAGTAAGAAAGACGGAGAGACAGTGAGCGATCGATCAAGCAAAACAGAAATGTGTGTGTGTGCTTCTGTCTGCATGTGTGAGGTGTGTGTGTGTGTGTGTGTTTGTGTGTGTGTGTGTGAGAGAGAGAGTGAGCGAAGTGCGAAAGTGATTCAACGATCCCCTGGTAGCATGTATGAGACAGAGTGAAGAGAGAATGATCTCTGTCAGCGAATGGACACTGTAAAATTGTTATGTTTTACTTACTTTAAGTACTGTTTTTTTTTTTTTTTAATATATTTTGGATGTAAAATGCTTCCTCCAACACCATTAACATATATTACAGCAAGTATGAAACATTAGGCAGAGGAACTATTTTACATCAAGAATATATTAAATAAATAAAATATAAATTAAAAAAATATATAACTAAGTAAGACACAGCAATTTCACAGAGAACCCATTCCCTAAGGGCAAAAATGTCCTCCAGGGTGTCTGTTAATGTGTAATTAATGCCCCTCCAGGGGTGTAGAGGCCCTTTGCATGTGGCATTGGGCCTCACAACACCCTTGGGTGGGCATTAATTACACATTAACACACACCCTGTCAGGCATTATTGTTTGCATACATCCAAGATAGTCTTCTTTACCAGCATCAAGCTATAAACTAAGGCTTATTTTGTTATGTTTTGCTTTTATAGGAACTTTCTGCAACAATGAATTTGAAAGAGAGGTAGTACAGCAAATGTTTATCCCATGGGAAAAAGAAGACATCTGTATTCTATGAAGAATGCTGTGGGATTCTTGAGCAAGCACTCTGAGTAGGGAACACTACTTTCCTGTAGTGAGCACCATTTCTGAGTCATGACTCTTAATACAAATGTGTTCAGCTTGCACTCATAGTGCACAGATACTGACCTGCTCAAAATACCTAGTGTTACACTGACGTGGCAAGAGGATACGTATCTTGCAAAGTTAAGTTTGCTTGTACAGCTCACTAATAAATATTTAAAGCCAGACAGTGTTGTTGCATAAACTGAGTTTTGCACTGATACATTATATCTGTGTTACTGTCTATATATCTCCTAGTCTTGGTCACACAGAAAGTCATAAAATCCTTCTGGATTAAATATACTGACCACATCTTAACATGTATATGCTGTGGGAGTAGTGGTTGATTCTAAGCACCTTGAACCAATAATAATCTGGAAGTATGTGGTCCAGCCACATTCTCATGGTAATAAGACATCAGAATGTGGCTGGGCTGTACAGAAGCATTATGAAGCACTGTCGTATTATCTTTACCTGGTGATGGAGAGCTGGGCTGTTTCCTTAAAACCAGTGGCAGGGTTGTTCATCTACAGCAAATCTGACAATATTTCCTTTTTTGAAGAAAGGAATGAGATCCTGAGAGTTTTGATCCCATATAGACTTGAGGGCCTATAACATCATTTTCATGATGCCACTGGTATAAGGACTTGTAGTTATACAAGTAGCCTTGTACTCCAGAGTTCCAAGGTACTAAAATGCAGAATTCTAATTCCTTTTGCTTGAAATCCAGGAAGACATGCATTACCTTTTCTAAATCTTTTTAAAAATACAAACATACAAAAGTCATAGATTCTGCAAACTACTCAGCAACAGCAGAAACCAAAGGAAAAATCTTTTTACTCCCATGTGGTATTTCCGCCTCTACGACTGATTAGAGGAATAGTGTTGGGTTAGATCTGTATACTACACGGACGCTTCTCCCATCATTAGGGCAGCCCCCAAGCTTAAATACCACCCCGCGGGATCCCAACTCATTACCGCCGACCAGAGAAGACACTCCAAGTGCGAATGCACTAAAAAGACTGTGTTTGACTCTAAATCAAAACACCTAGTAGTTGCCCAAGGCAGCCCCCAAGCTTAAATACCACCCCGCGGGATCCCAACTCATTACCGCCGACCAGAGAAGACACTCCAAGTGCGAATGCACTAAAAGACTGTGTTTGACTCTAAATCAAAACACCTAGTAGTTGCCCAAGGTAAAGCACCGACCAGCCTAAACGTGTTTTATATCACGTACCTACTGCAAAAGAACTTACTTTATTGAAAAATCATAAAAACAGTATTTTTAAACCTGCTGTTACATACCAGTATTTTTATACCTGCTGTTAAATACCTTTAAACCTGAAGAAATCCCTCGGTGTAAGCCCGCGAGGTTTCATTACTCCCATGTGGTATTTCCGCCTACACGACTGATTAGAGGAATAGTGTTGGGTTAGATCTGTATACTACACGGACGCTTCTCCCATCATTAGGGTAGGTTGTATACTAATTCCTACCTTGCTGCATTTACCCATTTTAACGGGTAAATTGAGAACATTTGTTTGTATTTTGTCATTGTACTCATTTAGAGCTCGCTTTAAAGAGCGCAACTATACAGTACCTAATTATCACACTGTACTGATGTTTAATTGAGCGTTTAGACTTCTGCCTAAGCACACTGCTCAATGCGAGCGTGTAAACTTGTCGTAACTGTTATTTTGAACTGATTTTGAACTGCTGCATCTAAAATCTTGCTGTTACTTAGATTTAGGTCTGAACAAGTGATAAAACTGGGCATAGTACTCTGTGTAGTGTACTATTTAAAGAGCGTGCTGCCCACGGAGCACGCTAACCAAAGTTTAAACTTTGCTACATCTTTGTTTACAGCATTTCCTATATGTTGGAAGTCGCTGCTTTGCAGTATTGATTTGTACATAGATTTAGGTCTGAACAAGTGATAAAACTAAGCACCGTACTCTGTTTAGTGTTCTGTTTAAAGAGTGCGTGTTGCTTCTGAGTACGCACAACCACAGTTTAAACCTTGCTGATTTTGTTTATAGCATTTCCTATTTGCTGGAAACGTGCTTAGCACCAGTGTTAAAATAGTCTGAAACTGGCAATTCTATGTTTATGCCTCCCTATGGCTCTTACCATAAGTAAGATTAATTTATACTAACGTCAGTTATCTTCTCTCCTTATTTCTCTACTTTAGGCAGCCCCCAAGCTTAAATACCACCCCGCGGGATCCCAACTCATTCACCACGACCAGAGAAGACACTCCAAGTGCGAATGCACTAAAAAGACTGTGTTTGACTCTAAATCAAAACACCTAGTAGTTGCCCAAGGTAAAGCACCGACCAGCCTAAACGTGTTTTATATCACGTACCTACTGCAAAAAGAACTTACTTTATTGAAAAATCATAAAAACAGTATTTTTAAACCTGCTGTTACATACCAGTATTTTTATACCTGCTGTTAAATACCTTTAAACCTGAAGAAATCCCTGCGGTGTAAGCCCCGCTCCGCTTCGCTCGGGCTCGCCTGCCCCTCCCTGCCCCTATTCCCACCCCCAGTACCTCTACATTTATTGGACGCTAAGCCCATCCCCTTACCACCATCCACCACGACTGTCCCTCACCCGTACCACTTCCTCCCTTTCTCCACCAGTCTTCAATACAAAGTCTACTCCCCCAGTCCGCCCACCCCTTTTCCCTCCCACTGTCACTTCCTCCTCCCTCCTCCTTCCTCCAGTACTCACCAACTTGCAGCAAGGTAGTTCCCACAGCTAACACTACCTACCTACCGCGCCCACAACATGAAAAAAATGACAATTAGTATGTTCTCCTCACAACAATACTACTTACCTTATCTTATCTGGTAACTAGATATGATACCCTTGACCCAGGTAGCACCTACTTCCCTTATGGTCAGACCTCCCTGCACTCCCATGACTCCTCCAAATTCATTCAACCCTCTCATCACCCTGCTATTAATGTGTGCTCCAACAATATCCACCCTACCCTCTGGTACCCGAAAACATCCTCAATAAAGGGACATCTTAAACTTCTAATGAAACTCCAAAGATTTCTGGATTATTTAAAAATCCATAACAAAAGATGGTGACATCCACCCTAACCCAGGCCCCACCACTAACATTGACCCAAACCCTCTGAACACTGCTATAAGTCCAGCAGGCTCCCTACGTATGCTTCACCTTAACCTAAGAAGTATTAATAACAAAGTACACAGCTTGCATGCTCTACTTGCAACCCACTCCCCTGACATCATGTGTCTCTCAGAAACTTGGCTCAAACCTAGCACTAAGGATGAGGAAGTCATCCCACCTGGGTATAACATCCTCAGAGCCGACAGAACCACTAAAAGGCGGTGGAATAGCAGTCATGTTCAAGAACTCCTTGAATATCATTAGGAATCCACTCCAACCTCCAAAAGTCCATAACCAGGAATTACTTGCCCTGAAGCTATCCCTAAACAACCAAAAAAGTATTAATCTCCTAGTCATATATCTCCTCCAGGCAACAATTCAATCCCTTGAACAAACTCTGAGTTGGCTTTCCACCTTCTATCCCCAGGAAAGCATTATTTTAGGAGATGTTAACATCGACTGGTCTCTCTACTCCTCCCAACTCAATCCACTCCCCATTAACTTACATGGATTTTCCCAACTTATTCATTCCCCACTAGAATTGGAAATGCCCAACAAAAGGAGAGCATCATAGACTGGATCCTTACTAACAAGAATCCTTCCAACTATACCTCAGGGACCCTCCCTAACGACCTTAGTGACCACCTTATCACTTTTATTATTAAAACAAATGCACAACTACAAACCCCTCACCAGATTAGTCAGAAACAGCAAGAATTTTGTCCCTGATCAATTCCTTGCTGACCTCCGTCTTGTAACTGGTCCATCCTAAAAACTCTACCCTTAGATCAGAGCGTGTCATACTTTAATGACACCTTCCTTAAAATACTTGACTATCACGCTCCCAAGCGACTCATTAGAACTAAGGAACGATTGCACCTTGGCTAACTAATGATTCTAAAACTAAAATTAAACTCAGAGACCAGGCCTGGAACAAATGGAGAACCACTAAAACCCCTCTAGATCGCATCAAGTTTCTTCAGCTTAGAAACTCAACCAAAGCTGCCGTTATGTCTGACAAAAAACAATATTTCTGTCACCTACAAGACAAATATCAAAATAATCCCAAAATATTCTGGTCAAGTTTCAATCACCTACTCCATCCAGGCAAATCCACTACCCCACACCAGAATCACTCATGGACAAAAATCCCAGTGAAATAGCTAACACCTTTAATTCCTTTTTACTGAGACCATCCAGTCCCTTGCTAGTCAGCTCACTTCACCCCTGTGGCTCCCACCCCAACTACCTACCCCACTCAAACTGCCTTTAATTTAAAACCCACCTCCACCTACTACATTCGTACCCTCCTAAAAACTTAAACCAACCACCCTAGCGGCTGACTTTCTCCCAGCCAAATACTTACAAATAGCTCCTCATGCCATAGCCTACCCTGTATCAATCTTAATCAACCGGTCAATTGCTTAAGCCTCTATTCCCTCAATCTGGAAAATCTCGATATCATTCCTCTCCACAAAGGAGGGTTATCCACTGCCACAACAAACTATAGACCCATAGCCATTCTCTCCCCTATCTAAAATTTTGGAACGCTGCATTCACAAGCAACTCATCACCCACCTCACACAAAATAACCTCCTGTCCAACACCCAACACGGTTTCCGCCCCATCATAGCACAACCACGGCTCTCCTCTCCTTTGTTGATTCAATTAACCTCAACCGAATAACAAACTAATTTCCTCTGCGCTCTTTCTAGACCTATCGAAAGCCTTCGATATGGTCAACCACAACCAGCTGCTCCATACATTGGAAACTTTTAATCTTAGCAAAACTACCATAAATTGGTTTAATGCATACCTCACAGGCAGAAAACAGGCGGTACAGTGGCAAAACAAGATTTCAGACCTACTCCCCACGAACATCGGTGTCCCCCAAGGATCTATTCTCGGTCCCCTTCTTTTCTCCTTCTTTATTAATGGTCTACACTCTATCCTCCCCAAAGCCACCTGCATACAATATGCAGATGACTCCACTCTTATCTGCTCGGACGACTCTCTCACCAAACTCCAAGTCACAACCCAAAACTGCTTTTCTATTGTCGAAAAATGGTTCTCAGATCTAAAACTCCTACTTAATCCAACTAAAACCAAATTGCTCCTATTCTACCCCTCCCCAGTGACTTCTTATGGCACGGAACCTCCCCATACCCCCACCTCAACCTTCATTGTGTCCTCTAATAACGGTACCAAAATTTATCCTGTCACCCACACTAAACTACTTGGAGTGACAATTGACCACAAACTGAGATTGGGCATCCATGTAGACCAGGCCATTAAACCACTTAACAAGAAACTTGGGTCCATGTATAAAATAAAGAAATTTTAACCCCCACACCAAACTAACCATTGCCCGTACCACCTCCTACCCACACTCCTCTATGCCTCCCCAATATTCTCCTTCCTTCACAAGAAAGAGCTTAATAAACTATCCACTACCTATAACCACATAGCTAGATTCATTACCGGACTACCCTACCGCACCCATCACTGCCTAAATCTAAAAACACTGGGATGGCTAGAATTGCCCAACATCCTCAAATTTAACCAACTTACAGAGGCATTCAAAATCATAAAACACCCTGAAAAACTCCCTCACTGAACAATATACTTACCCCTACTCTAATCTAACATCCCTAAGGTCATCCAAAAGTATTCAAGTATTAACTATTAAATCTACTAACTCGGTGGTGATGCACTGTACGCCAATTCCATTGGCAAAACTGGAATGCTCTCCCAACAACCTTAGACTTATACCCACTCTCCACCAATTCAAAATACAACTTGAACTCTATTAAAATCTCAATGGCTATGTCCATGCTCTAATCCAGACTAATAGCTCAGGCTCCCAACTCAACCCGGCCTACATAGGCCTCCATCCAGCCCTTAACTTAAGGGTCCACTATTAAGCCCTAATTACTCATCTTTACTAACTTATATCACTAATTGAATTTTTCTTTTTACCTACTGTTATATTTTTGTATTTTTAATGTTGCCTGTCTCAATTTCCTAGCTTATGTCACTATATTTTTATATTTTATATTTTTTATGTACCTCTGTGCTTTGGAGCTTTTCTCCCCGGGTCTCCACTGAAAATGGATATGTATCCAGTTGGACTAACCCGGTCAACAAATGTAAAATAAATAAAAAAAATAAATAACATTTATATTCTACCCCAGGCACTTCAGCTGACGTTTTCTACAGGATGCCAGCACATTTATAATCTTGCTGATTTGTAATTGGCAAACTAAATACAGTTCTTCATAAAGAAAAATATCATATCTTACCACAATTTATCATTTAGTAAAATCCTGTAATAAATACTCCACTTAAATCAATGCTCTCCAATCCATCACTGTATTTAAACTCATAGGATTTAAAGTCCTGTATTTCACCAATTTTTATATTACTCCAGCTCCACAGCATCAAATTTTCCAAATCAAAACATTCTGAGACAGTAGTATTAGAATCACACATCTTTTAAAATGTTCAGCCATGTCATTAGTCATTTTGTTTTACTTGATATACCTCAACTGTTCCATCGTTAAAAAGCATTACCTATTTTTTAGTCTGACATGCATAACACTTTCTATGACTACGTTATCTATTCACTATTGCGGATATACTGTCTTCAGCCTTAAAATCTAGTCCAATTAATCCTCCCTTTCACCAACCCACCTACTTTACAATTTCTACATGGGCATTCTACATTTGGTAAATTACTTACTCCATTATGAAGCCCACTGCTGCACAATATATTTCAAACTGTGGGCCTTCCTGTATGTTATCCTTGGGAAAGGTGGCAAAATCCTGCATTTTTTCATTATTTTGTAAAAACAAACCGATTCTTGAGTATTACTCTGACTACCATTTCAGTAATGTCATTAAATTTCAACACAGAGAAAATTCTTTTTCATCTGATTTTACTTTTTCCTCGCCACCAAAATAACATTCTACTTTTAAAAAGTTTTGATCCCATTCAACATCTTAAAGAGCTGCTCTTATAATATCCCAGAGTTGTTCTCTGACCTGCAATCTTTCCACAACTTTTATAGACAGTTCTTTGAAACCTTCCCCTTTAGCTGCACTCATCTTAATTTCATTACATTTTTAGTAGGGTAGTGGTCTCAAAAAGTATGGAGAATGAGCATGCAAAGTTTTCAGGAAAGTGCTCACTAGTAATTTACACTGAATCTTTTACCCATTTCCTTGTGTGTGTGTGTGTGTGTGTGTGTGTGTGTGTGTGTGTGTGTGTGTGTGTGTGTGGTAACATTTAAGTAAACATGCATAAATATTAGTTGAACTTCAAAGGTTTGTATTAATAAAAAAAGATAATCTAAGAATGATTAACCACATAAATGAGCACATTTTTAAAATACCCTGTAATATGTAGCTCACTTTCTAAAGTTTGTTTCTCTGGAAACTATATGATGCAATCTGAATTGTTAATGAAATGTGAACTTGTGACACTGGCATATCCATGAGTCACTAAAATCAATGTGGCTTGAAGCAAATTTTTGATCCAAATATTGACTTAAGTCTTTCTTACACATTCCAATACATGGGGCCCTAGCTTAAACCTATAACAAATATAAAGTACAAGACCTTGCCTTCAATGAGTTGATAAGGGCCAAATTATTGAGTGTGATATCATTGTAGTAATTCTTGATATCGCTGAAGGCCTTCTCATGGTTCTTCATCAGTGTGTTAATCTGACCATTCTTCCTTTCCTCAATCTCATGTATCTCAGTCTTTCTCCGCAGCTCCAATTCATTTCGCTGTGCTCGCATTTTTTTCTCATATTTTTCCTCTATCTCTGCCAAATACAAGAGAAAAAGTATGGCTAGTCACTTAATCAAAGGTACCCGACTCCTATGAATATACATATACACAAGATGGCAGCAAGAGAGGTATACACACAAGCTGTGAGGGCAGTAGTACTGTAAACATGCTAACTTCTTCTGCTTGAGATCTAAACAACACAATGGCAATTTTCTTTCATGACTCTACCATTTAAACTGGCATTGCAGATTAATATGAACTGCTGCCAAGTAGCTTATTCTGTCTCAGGTCAAAAATAATGGTAAGCAATGATCTTGTAAACAACCACAGGTGACTTCACTGGAAATAACTAAGCATCACTTCCAGAAATGAAAGCCATGTACTTTGGTACCAAGTCCAAACTAAGATGAATGCATTTGACCTCGAAAATGTACTTCACAGTCAAGGATCAAGTGAAAATGATAACTCTTATTAAACAGGCAGATCCATGGAAGGACCCAGCTTTTGAATTTGCGCTGCAAATATATGAATAAAATACGAGCTTGACTACCAGCTGACTCCTTACACATGAATTTAGGTCTTGGAGAAGACGGTCTAATCCTCATTACAGAATATACCCTCTCCATTTTCCCTTTTACTTCAATCACCAACAACATAAAACTTTAAAAACTTCATAACAAAGCATGTACATTCATGCTACCCTCTTGAAACATGAGCATTACTTTCCTTAACAGGAAAGGTTGGTAATATCTAATCATGGTAATCTCTAATCATTCATACTTCTATTTATGCTCTATGATTGTCATACTGCTCATTCCTGAGTCACAGCCCAACAAATGCGCCTTCCCTCTTTATTTGCAACCATAAATCTTCAGGTCTTCAGCCAGATCCTTATTAAAACTTTCTATTCCCTCCCACAAATTACAATCTTAATAGCTTAATCAAAACAATGGACCACCATCCTTCATTTATCTGGTCTTTGAGACAGTACAGTTACACTATGACTTCATCAAGCAAACAGATGATTAAATCATCCTTGTCTTCACAGTCTTTAAATGTGTTTGAGTTGTGAACTGAAACTGAGTCGGTCATCTGTGTAACATATCAGACAGGTGTAACTAAGCTGCATACATTCTATTCAACAAGTCAAGTTACTTTGACCTATCTGCTTTATTAATTTATAAAAAAGAATTAACAATTATTATAACATCTGATGTCTTTTTCATCTGTTCCTCAACTAATGGGTCTTGGATCCGATTTCGGCCACTTCTAAAGCCTTGGCTCTGTAGCTCGAGCTCCTGCCCTTACCCACAATCCTCCCTTCTAGCAAGAATTACCTCAGATCTCATTTTCCACTTCAGAGAATTGATGTGGTATACTGTAGCTTGGTCATTTCAGTGGATAGGATAAGTGATGTGATTTACTACTCTATTTTATTCTTGTTGTTCCTGCCTCCCCTTTCTTCTATCAGTCAAATATATATATATATATATATATATATATATATATATATATATATATATATATATATATATATATATAAATATATATAAACTGTGTCTGTTTTGCCTCAGGCCTCATGCCTTGTTTACTTATTGAAGGGTTTCTCTTTTTCTTGTGTTACCTTCTGTAGGTAGTCCTAACTTATCATTATTGTTATTTTTCTCTGAATTTTACCATTGTTGGTAGACTGTTGTATTTTTCATCCCTTTCTTTTCTAGGTTACTTTCTTCATCATGTCAAATAAGCTGACTGATTTCAAGAAATGCACCTCCTGTGATCACAATATCCTTAATTCTGATGCCCACCAGCAATGTGTGCATTGTTTGGGTTCTGCCCTGTTGAAGGTTGAGTGTGAGATCTGTGCAGGGTTCAACCACTGGGCTTTGGCTGAATGCTACAACAAGTTAATCCTCAAGGGTTTGTTACCCTCTACCTCTTCTCCATCCTCTGCTGGTACTCCCCCTACATCCACAAAGCCTCCTGAAAAGGCTAAGGGGGATTAATTGTGTGTGAGATCTGTGCAGGGTTCAACCACTGGGCTTTGGTTGAACGCTACAACAAGTTAGTCCTCAAGGGTTTATTACCCTCTATCTCTTCTTCATCTTCTGCTGGTACTCCCCCTACATCCACGAAGCCTCCTGAAAAGGCTAAGGGGGATTAATAGTGTGTGAGATCTGTGCAGGGTTCAACCACTATGCTTTGGTTGAACGCTACGAAAAGTTAGTCCTCAAGGGTTTATTACCTACCTCTTCTTCATCTTCTGCTGGTACTCCCCTACATCCACAAAGCCTCCTGAAAAGGCTAAGGGGGATTAATTGTGTGTGAGATCTCTGCAGGGTTCAACCACTGGGCTTTGGTTGAACACTACAACAAGTTAGTCCTCAAGGATTTATTACCCTCTATCTCTTCCTCATCTTCTGCTGGTACTCCCCCTACATCCACGAAGCCTCCTGAAAAGGCTAAGGGGGATTAATAGTGTGCGAGATCTGTGCAGGGTTCAACCACTGGGCTTTGGTTGAACGCTACAAAAAGCTAGTCCTCAAGGGTTTATTACCTACCTCTTCTTCATCTTCTGCTGGTACTCCCCCAACATCCACGAAGCTTCCTGAAAAGGCTATAATGGACCAAGGGCAACAAGGCGAGAAAATTATTCCCTGATCTTTCTCCCTCCTCTGTTTCAGGTTTGGCTCCACCCAAAAAAAGATCTCTAAGCTGTCAGATCTGACTGGCTCTTTGAATCCGTTAAGGTCTAAGCGTAAATCTTCAGTTCACTGCTCCTCCATCTTTCCCCTGAAGCCAATCCCTTCTTGGATCTGTTCACCTTTCTTACAGGAGACCCCAAGAAGGACTTACAGGCCACCCTCTACACATCTCTTAGGTCATTTAGGAGCTTAAATAAAACAGATGTGCACAAGATGATGAGAAAATTTCTACGGACTCAGATTCAGTAAGGAATTTTATCAGATCCGGCTCCCATCGGACTTGTAAGCCTGCCATCAACTCCTACTAAGTTGTTGACTACTACTCAGATATGACCTTCGGTTTCGGCACCATCAGACCCAAGAGTCTCAAGTCGGTCTACATCGGACCTGAAGGCTTGGCCTTCTTCAACTCCGTTAATGTCTCTGATCCAGTCAGTGATGACTTTGTTGGAGGTGGAGGGATCTTGGAGCTGAAGCAATGGCATCGGATCTAGGGGGCTGGGTTCAACTCTTGATGCCCTCGAATCCATCCCTCCCTCTCTGAGTTTCGGCATGGGACAGTTCAACTTCTGCCTCAAGGCAGGGTCATAGTGATGCTCTGAGCCATCCTGGGAAGTTGTCTTTGGCTCCTACCAGGACAGCCCTTGCTTCTCCTATATATTCTGCCTTTGAGGTAGTAAAGAGAGTTTTCTTCACCACTGTGGATAACACATACTTGCCCTCCTCGGGCCCACCCCCTCCACAACTATCTGTCATGGACTCAGAGCCTCTACATCCTGTCACATTGAAGCAGCCAGTTCATACAATCACTGAGACAGTTCTTATTCAGGACTCAGCTCACACTTATGAATCCTTTCAGGAGCATCCCACTGGAGAGCCACCTAGGAAGCACTTGTACAAGAAGAGGCACATAGACACAGACTTCAATGGTGGAGAAGGGTTCCCCCATATCACCCCTTAAGGATGCCTCCTTCAGTGAAATACATGAGCTTTTGAGACAGAAAGGTGGGTGGTCTTCCCTTGGGAAGGTGGGGTCAAGAGTCTGTTTCCTGAGGCTTTCAGAGCTTAGGTTCATAGGTTCATAGGTTTATACTAGGCTATCTGCCCTAAGGCATTTATAAGCCTAGCCCAAAGTTTTGTGGCTTACGCCACCCCTTATGTTAAAAAATACTGTGCCCATTAGTTTGTTGTGCCTCTGTCCAGCAGTGACACAGAGATTATTCCCGGGGTAAACCTACGATCTCCCATCCACCAGTCAAGATTTCTCTTGAACAGAGCCAGCGAGGTGCTCTGCCTCACATGGACCGGGATTTTATTCCACAGCACAGGGAGTCTCTGGGTGACAAATCTATCCCTCCGGCATGTCCTATTTATATCCGTGCTAAGGTTTAAGTCGCTTGCTCTAGTGGATCTGGTAGATTTGGATTTTTTGAGATGGAGCATGTCCATTAATTCCGGGTTGGACATGGCCTTGTATGTCAGGCACAGGTCACCTCTGAACAGGTGGTATGCGACTGAATAGAGTTGGAGTTTCTTCAGTCTGGCAGCATATGACAGATTTTGGAGTCCCTTTATCCTTTTGGTGAGGAACTTTTGGGGTCTCTCCAACTGCTGCAGGTGTCGGGTGAGATACATCCCGAATGGGGCATTGTACTCGATCATTGGTCTGATAAGTGAAGAGTACAGGGGAACAATGACCTCACTTGATCTGGATGTGAATCCCTTCATGATCAGGTGGGCAATGTAGAAGGTCTTTCTAACCACTTTAGCAATGTGAGTGTCAAAAGAAAGGCCACTGTCAACCTGGGTCCCCAGGTCCCTGATAACCTCTTCTGTGCTTAATGGATTGCCACCTATATGGTAGCTTGGGGTTACCTTGTTTTTCCCGAAGGGTATGACTATATATTTTTTGGCATTTAACTTCAGGCCATGGCTCTGGCACCAGTTATCAGTTTCCGTGAGACCCCTCTGAAGGATATCTGTGTCCGATGTACTTTCCACTATGGCACCCAGTTTGCAGTCATCTGCAAACTTTGTCAGCCATAGTCCTCCTATGTTTGCCTGTACTTCTGAGAAGTAGATGCCGAACAACAGGGGGCCAAGGAGCTATGTCCTAGGTAGTCGCCCCAGTAGGCGAGAAAGTGGACTTTACCTCTTGCCAAGCTTGGAAGGATCTGGATGCCAAGGAGCCAATCCCTAGAAGACCTGAAAAATACCTGGTTGCACCTAAGGATTTGGCCCACTGGAGCAAGGTTCTCCCTTTACACGCCAGAAATCAAGAAAGAACTTGCTGAACAAATTTTTGCTGTCCATCCCCCCAAGAGTGAGTCCAGGGCATTGGACAGGTTTGGGAAGCATGTTTTGTGTGTCAACAACCTTCACTCTAAGGTCACTGAACTATATGGCATATACCACAAGATTTCAGAGGGACTTGATTGAGGTGTTTTTCAATGCTCTCTCTGGATCCATGTTGGTGGAGGACATGAAGACAATTTCTTTGTAACTGGCCTCCCTACAGTCCCAACTGAATGCCTCAATGAGGCTCATTTCCCATGACTCAGAAGGTGCTTCAAGAGCAGTGGGGTCAGGAATAGCTGTGTGACAGCACAACTGGATGTGTCCCTGTGACTTCACCGAGCCTTTCAAGTCATCATTTATCAATGCTCTTTTAGATGGATCTACTTTATTTGGCTGCAAGGTTAGAGAAACACTATCCCGGACTGAATAAGATAGGGAAACCTTATCTATGTACACCTGAAAGGATCTTTTCACTAAATCAGAGAGGTGTTAAGAAAATGTGTTTCTGGAAGTTGCAAGGCACTTCCCAGGACTCCTAAAGGGACAAGTTCCCCCCCTTGGCAGATGAGGGAACTCCAATAATACACAACGTCCTCATGACAGAGGAGGCCTGATGTCCCCATAGATTACAACAGCCAAATAATTTCCACAGACTGTAATGAAAAACAAGTCACCCACAACAACTGAAAAATATAATATACACACAAAAAGTAAAAATAACTCAATTAAACATTAAAAAATACACAATTTATATATTTGTTTGCCTTTTTCCCAGCCTCCAAAACAAGTTTGACAGAATTCTGTAATCCCTGGATATTCATAGGGAAATAAGATAATACCTAGATAACGAACTAAAAGTTGTGGAAACAGAACTATAAAATAAAAGCTAATAACCACAAACAAGCCCCTATTAATGGGCCACAAGACAAATTGATGAATCCCTTAAAAATAAACCACAAAAGCACAAAACACCACTGTGCTATGAAATTAAAAAATAAACTTTAATAAAAGCCAATGATAAATAAGAGGTTAAGCGCTTTTGTCCAAGAAAATCAAGGACTTCTTCAGAACAAAGCTAACTGAGTTAATTATGATTTAAGTAACAATTACAAAATGACACCATCAAATCAATTAAATCCTACCCATCATTTAAAACAATACTATCCAAATACAGCCAACTACATGTATTCACTTATATACAAAAGTAAAAAATTCTAAAAAACATCACCAGCAGTAGAAAACTACCTAAACGATGTCTACAATTGCAATTGTTTCAATTTTAAAATACTGTCTACACAATTTTGTTAAGCCAAGCAGATTTGTCAGCAACAGTTGGCAACTGCCATTTAAGTTCAAGAGACTCAGGTTTCAATTTACATGCCCCCCCCCCCAGATCCAATTGAATGGAATCAAACACCTAGAATTTAAAGAAAACATTTCTGGGTTTTCACTAACATGCCTGCCCAATGCACTTTTTCCATTTCTTTTACCCATGTTATATATGTGATTGTAAATTCATTCTTTAATTTTTCTCTCAGTTTTTCCTATATAAAAACCTGCACATAACTGACACTTAGCAATATAAATGACAATTTTAGAAGTGCAATTATAATAGGCATTTTTATTGACCTATTCTTTCTCATTCAAATAAATTCTATCTCCTTCTAAGATGTATCTGCATTGTTACACATGCACTACATTTAAATGTGCCTTTATTCAAACCCCTATTATAACCCAGTTTCTTTAAACTATTGGATTCCAACATGTCTTTAAAATTCCTATCCCTTTTGTATACAATTTTTGGGTCATTCCCCGATAGGTTGAACAATTCTTCATCCACTCTTCCTTGCTTGTTGATGCAAGAGATAACAGACATGTTGTTGGTCTGAATCGCAATAGTCCCTAGAGGAAGGGCATGTTGAAAGGCCTGCACCACTAATAGGACTGCTCTCATCTTTAGTACATTAATATCAGATTAGTCTCTTGGGGGAACAAAATGAGTTGGACAGTCCTACCCAGAAAATGCCCCCCTCCCCCCAGTTGGGAGGCATCCACAGTCACTGTGGCCATAGGGGGCGGTAAAACAAAAGGTTAGCCTACATGAATGTCATCTGACTGGATCCACCAGTGGATGTGCTATTTGCAAAATGGAGTAAGTTTGACTGGAAAGAATAAGAGTTGTCAAAGAACAGACCATTGAACAGCCAGAGTCCACTGAAGAACACATATAAAGTATTGTGCTAAGGGAAGCAATACAATGGCTGCTGCCATGGATACTAGCGCTTGAAGAATTAACTTGGCCGAAGAAGATGAATGGGAGATAATCTGATGGACCTAAGACCTGTGCATGGATTTGCGATGAATCAGCAGTGATGCTATTAATGTTATTGTGTTCAGATGTGCACCAATGAACTCAAGGCTCAGAACTGGTGTCAAGTTTGATTTGGCATAATTTATTGTTATCCCCAGTGACTGGCAAATATGGAGCAAATAATCCCTGGGTTGCTGAAGGAGATGCTTGAAGGGAGCAGTGTGGAGCCAGTCGGCCAGATATCGAAACACTTGGAATCCTCTGAGTCTCAGGTGAGCAGCCACCACTGCCATCTATTTGGTAAACACACTGGGGACTGTGGCAAATCCAGAGGGCAGGGATCTGAATTGGTAATGACTGGCTCCCAGCCAAAAGCATGATTGTCTCCTGGATTGCCTGTCTATTTTGATGTGATAGTACACATCATGACGATCTATGGAGCACATCCAATCGTCCTTGCAAAGAAATGGCAAAATGGACTGAACTGTGACCATTTGGGACTCTGACATCTTTATGTATTGACTCAATTTGCTCAGATCCAGACTAGATCTGATGTCCCTTGTCTTTTTGGGCACTAAAACTCAGCAGCCTACCGTGTACCTCTAGTGGGCCCCTCTTCCTCCAGACACCTTAGTTCCATATACTCTCCCTGTGAAGTGGTATGTAACTTGCTCAACTGGTTACCTGCTTTCTCCCGACTCACCACAAGGTGGCAGCATCTTCTACCCAACTACGGGTGGTTATCCAAGGTTACCTTGTTTCCCCTCTTTAAACCTACAAGCTTACTTAAAAGCCTATAATTCTTGTTTTCTTTACTGCAAACTGACATTTTTCTCCCTCTGAACAGCACTAACTTATCCACCTCGAACAGCTCTTTCACCCACACAAAGTGCCTGCCCCTATCTGATTCTATACCTTCTATCTCTTCTTACCATTACTTAACAGCAGCAGTTGCTTATACTTTTTTGCTGTTGATCTCTCTTCTCTTGTTCTTCCCCACTCCGTTCGCCCTGCGGGCTCACTCCGCTCCCCTACCCTACCCCCAATTCCCACCCACCCCCACAACATCTACACTTATACCCACATAGACACACCTACTTCCTCCACTCCTACCAAACTCCACCCCTTTCTCCTCCTTTCACCCCCCCTCTTTCCTATCACACCCACATCTCCATTACCCCACCCCCTTACCAAACTCCTACTGGCTTATTAAAACCCTAATATCACAACACAACTGAAACGGCTCGTACTTTTGGTACCAGAAAGGACAACGAAGTGAATGTATTTAGCGCTTTCTTCCACTTTATTTACACCATGGACTTCTTCAGAAAAACGGGAACTCTCCCATGTTCCCGTTTTTATACATTGCAGGATGTGATGTCATATTAGTCACACAGTTTTTATCTCTCACAATAATCAATGTTTAACACTAAATTTAAAATTCTCTAAATAATCTTTGCTTCTTAATAACACTAAAATATAAAAAATAGTAATAGTAATAATAGTGTTCATAATTATAATATTATGAAAAATGGATGTTTTTATATTATAAAAAATAGATGTTTTTATATACACACATGAATATAAAATTAAATACTTATACAGTAGTGAATGCATATATGTATACACACTCAGTCATACACCAACTTACATTCCGACACATACCCACACATAAACATACACACACACACACACACGCACACACACACACCCCCCACACCCACACACACACACTCATATATACACACACCCAATTTTGAACTCTTAATATACAATAATAGTAATGTTATCATATAGACCAGACCATAGAATATGTCAAAACCAATATTCACTTTGAAATATCATTTTCTCAAAAGTATAATTTTAACCATTAACTTGACATCAAACTATCTTCATTAGATGTCAGTATAGGTTACCTTACACATAAATGCATTCAACTTAAAAATATCTAATATTTTATATAATACTATTGTGTAATTGATGGAATGTAATGAGATGTTGAACATTAGGAATATCATAGAGACAAATTGGACGATCATTTTGGGTAATAGGGAGCTTATGACAGTTTTAGGTACGAAACCAACATTCACCTATAAAAATATGGTGAACATGAAGAAGATGCTAGAGTATAAAGGTTATAATAGAGAAACTCAGACTAGAATAGTAAGTAACAAAAAGGGAACTTTCTCATGTAAAGATTGCAAACAGTGTAGATATATTATGAACACCTCTTTTGTGACCTTGAAACATCTAAATAGAACTTTTTGGGCTAGAGAATATTACAACTGTAACAGTGACCATGTGGTATATTTAGCTACATGTGTCACTTGTGAAAATTATTACGTTGGTAAAACAATAAGATGTTTAAAAAGACGTATATATGAGCATACTTTAGCCATAAAAAACAAAGATACAAACAATTCATTAGCAAGACATGCCTTGGTGTGTACAGACTTCAAAAAGTTTGAATTTTTTGTCTTGGATAGACTTGAAAAGGGAGTGTTGAAGGGTGACATAAACAACAAATTAGAACAGAAAGAGACACTATGGCAGTTGGTATTAGGCGCTGACACTTCACCTGGATTAAATGATTCAATTAATATCAAATGTTTTCTATTAAATAGATAGTAAGGTTTTCATCAATTACACAATAGTATTATATAAAATATTAGATATTTTTAAGTTGAATGCATTTATGTGTAAGGTAACCTATACTGACATCTAATGAAGATAGTTTGATGTCAAGTTAATGGTTAAAATTATACTTTTGAGAAAATGATATTTCAAAGTGAATATTGGTTTTGACATATTCTATGGTCTGGTCTATATGATAACATTACTATTATTGTATATTAAGAGTTCAAAATTGGGTGTGTGTATATATGAGTGTGTGTGTGTGGGTGTGGGGGGTGTGTGTGTGTGCGTGTGTGTGTGTGTATGTTTATGTGTGGGTATGTGTCGGAATGTAAGTTGGTGTATGACTGAGTGTGTATACATATATGCATTCACTACTGTATAAGTATTTAATTTTATATTCATGTGTGTATATAAAAACATCTATTTTTTATAATATAAAAACATCCATTTTTCATAATATTATAATTATGAACACTATTATTACTATTACTATTTTTTATATTTTAGTGTTATTAAGAAGCAAAGATTATTTAGAGAATTTTAAATTTAGTGTTAAACATTGATTATTGTGAGAGATAAAAACTGTGTGACTAATATGACATCACATCCTGCAATGTATAAAAACGGGAACATGGGAGAGTTCCCGTTTTTCTGAAGAAGTCCATGGTGTAAATAAAGTGGAAGAAAGCGCTAAATACATTCACTTCGTTGTCCTTTCTGGTACCAAAAGTACGAGCCGTTTCAGTTGTGTTGTGTAGTTACCCGTTTTCTGGCTAGTCCGGATCTGCTATCTTTATTTAAAACCCTAATATGTCCATAAAATATTCATCCCTTTCAATCCTATTAATACTTCTCCTAAACCTTACCTTCATCTGCCATCTTACCCAACCTTATCTCTTCAACCACACCCTACTCCTACACACAACCTACTCCCTCCACACAACTCATACCTATTATACCAACTCTATCTCTCATGAACTGTACCCCACTAACCATATCCTATGGTTTCACTACAAACCAATCCCCTCTCATAACACCTCTAGATATAATCACCTTCCCATATCCTATACAAATCCACTAACCCACACCTCCCAACCTAAACAATCCAAATACCTCTGCTACTTAACACAACTCCTAATGTCCATACTGCTACCTGGCGATATACACCCCAACCCAGGCCCAAACCACCCCTCCTCAATACCTAAATCCATCCTATTTGCATCTCTTAATGCACAAAGCATAGCTAACAAAATTCCAAATCTGCATGCCTGGCTATCCCACAACAAACCAGACATCTTAGCTATTTCTGGAACCTGGCTAAAGCCACACATGAAAGATTCCGAGATAATGCCACCTTACTACTCAATCATCAGATCAGACAGAACCCATAAAAAAGGTGGTGGAGTAGCTCTACTCTACTCATCCTCCCTAAACTTAACACCCTATGATAAAGCTATTCCCCAGTACCAAAATGCAGAACTAATACTGGCTCACCTCCAGCTAAACAAATATAAATATATCTGCATTGCCTTACTGTACATCCCCCCAGGAGACAATATCCCAATACTGAAGAAATCCTCTCTTGGCTTTCAGCCAACATCAACAATGAAACCATAATCATGGGAGATACCAATATTAACTGGTCCTCCATTCAATCCCCCTCACACTCCCTTAACATCAACCTATACAACTACTCCCAACTCATCAATACCATAACTAGACCAAGCAAAGGCTTCTCCAGTGGCAACATCCTAGACTGGATTCTAGTCTCCCACCCCCACTACTACCCAGATAATGGAACAATACCAGACTCCCTCAGCGACCACCTCCCCATTTATGCAAGACGTCTCCCTTCTCCCTTACAAGTCACCCATAATTACATCACTACCCGGTGCCATAGGAGATTCAATCCTGAAGCTTTCTCAGCTGCACTAAATCTGCTGAACTGGTACCCCTTAAAGACTCTTCCCCTTGAAAATGCTATCACTCACTTTAATACCACCTTCCTCAACCTTCTAGATACTCATGCCCCATTAAAAACCAAAAGAATAAAAAGGCAATCCACACCCTGGTTAAGTATAAACACCCTAACCACCATGCGGCTTAGAGACAAAGCCTGGACACAATATCAAAATAACAAAACTACTTCTTCCCTCAATGAATACAAAGCCCTTCGTAACTCAGTTAAAAAACTTATCTCTGCAGACCGTCATAACTACTTCACCCGACTTCAAAGCAATTTCAAAACCAACCCTCAGAAGTTCTGCAAAGGCATAACTACCCTTTTAAAACCCGGGAACACAGGAAATTCAATCCCTTGCCCAAATACTGATGATACTGATCTTGCAACCCAATTTAACTCTTTCTTCATAGACTCTATTTCCAAACTCACCAGCTCTTTTTCAAACAACAATACTCCTCCAACCTGCATTTCCTCTCAGGTATCTTCCCCTACAACTTTTCCCACTCCTCCTCAAGCTCTTTCATCTCTAACTTTTCCCACATCACCTCATACTTCTCCTCCCCCACCTTCCCCCACTCATTCCACAACTCCACCTTTCCTCATCAAACCTATTCCTACATCCACCATAAAAAAACTCCTGCAGAAACTAAAACCATGCACCAATGCCCCTGATAACATTCCATCATACTACCTTAGTATAGCTGCTGAAGCCATTGCCCTCCCTGTCAGTATCCTAATTAACCGTTCAATCCAAGAAAATTTTGTTCCTCTAATCTGGAAAAAAGCCTACATCATTCCCCTGCACAAACGTGGAACCAATACTAATATTTCCAACTTCCGTCCTATCGCCATCCTTTCTCCCATTTCAAAACTCCTGGAGAAATGTATCCATCTTCAACTCCTTCCACATCTTCTGGATAACAATCTACTAACTCCTACACAGCATGGATTCAGACCCCATCATAGTACTATGACTGCCCTCCTATCCTTCCTTGAAACTGTGAACAAAGCTAAGGACTCTGGCCTCATTGTATCTACCATCCTCCTCGATCTTTCTAAAGCTTTCGATACTATCTCTCATAACCTCCTTCTTACTAAGCTTTCTAACCTAAACCTTTCTCCCTCTTCCCTCTGTTGGTTTACTAGCTATCTCTCCAATCGGCAACAAGCTGTCAGGTGGAAAAAAGCCAGCTCCTCCTTCCTTGACACACCCACAGGTGTCCCACAAGGCTCTATTCTGGGCCCCCTCCTCTTCAATATTTTCATTAATGACTTTTTCCGCTCTATCCCCCTTGCAAATATTATTCAATATGCTGATGACTCCACTATCATCTGTGCTACCCCATCCATCCCAACTCTCTTAAAACTAACTCAAGATGCCTTCTCCACCACAGAACAATGTATGAAAGAGAATCATCTTGCAATCAATGCTGCTAAAACCAAGCTTATGATATTCTCCCCCTCCAAAACTAATAACTTTGACAGAAATTTATTCTCCATCACCAGCCAGAACAATACATGTCTCGAGCTGGTATCTGAAGCCAAACTACTCGGGATTCAAATTGATGACAAGCTGAAATTCAACTCCCATCTACTCCTAAATATAAAAAAACCCCATCAAAAACTAGGCATGCTCTACCACCATCATCGGTTCCTCACCTCTACTACCAAAATTACCCTCGCTACCACATTTCTCCTTCCCTCCCTTCTCTATGGCGCCCCTCTTCTAACAAACCTACAATCTTCTCTGAAATCCAAACTATCATCTTGCTACAATAAAATAGCCAGATTTGCAACCAGCAGCAAATCATCTACCCATCACTGTGAACCTCTCCAAAAACTCAACTGGCTTGAGCTACCCCACTACCTCTCCTATACTCAACTCACCTATGCACATAAACTCATCTTCCAGCCAGCACTCTGTCCCTCTCTTTCAACTACATTTAAAATGCATCAAACACAAAGACTTCTAAGATCTAACAATCAAAACCTCATAGAGGTCTACAGACCCATACACGCTCCAGGACAACACCTCCTGTCCTTCTCACTAGCACGCCAATGGAACTCCCTTCCCCCATTCAGCCGTACAACTGCTAGCCTCCCACACTTTAAAAAATTACTACACTCTCATCTAACATCCTCATGGGAATGCTCCTGCTCACATCCTTCATAACCTACCCTACTTCCACCACTACTCCTCTTTCTTTTTCCATTCCCAGCTAGCAAATTCATGCTTGCTTCCACCATTCAACTCACTTGTACCAAGTAATTAAAAAAAAAAAAAAAAAAAAAAAAAACACAATACTATTTCTTTTTATATTTCTCCTCTATTACTTGTTTTGATACTTATGTTTTTTCTCTATATAATCTATGTATTGAAATTAATCTTTGTATTTTATGTATTGTGTAACATAATCTTTGTATAATCTGTATGTGGAGCTTTTCTCCCCAGGACTCCATTGAAAACGGGTTATTTGGGCCCAATGGACTATCCTGGTTAAACAACAGCAAATAAATAAATAAAATAAATAAAACAAAATGTGAGTAAATTCAAAATCCTATTTGTTTTGGTGGGACATCTTGGATGACTCTTCTTCCTAGCAGCTTTTGAATTTCTTGTACTGCCACTTTCCTCTGACTGGGTGGAACTTCGGGAATTGTTTTCCTTTTGCAAAGTAAGTGTATCAAAACTTACAAAAATTTCACTAATTTCTCACTTGAGAGAAGGAACATGCATCTGAGCATGACGGCAGGAAATGAGATCTGGGGTATTGGGTGGACTGAGGCATTATGAGTAGAGGGAGGAGCTCAAGAGTTGGATCCGAAATCTAGAGTATGGGGCCGAGTCAGCCCTGAAGATTGTATGTAAACCCCGTGTGTTTTAGAAGAATGAAAAGGACAACATCAGATCATAATATTTTCTAGTAGCAGGTTTCCTGGTCTCCTTTAACACCTGCTGCACACCCTCATGAAACAAGAACTTAAATGGAGTCAAAATTGAATGATCCAGGTTGTCAGCTACAGTTGCTTCAAACTGGGGTGCGCACCAGTGTCCCCTGAAACTGCGTCAGCAAATACAGAATGTACGGAAATATGTGGTAATTGCCCTTGGCCAATACAATATCTTTAGAAGGGAGAACAAGCAGGTCAACCCAATGATCTTTGATAATTCTCTCTCAGTCCTCAGAAGTACCTTGTGAATCAGTATTAAGGGTAGAAACACATACAGGAACATTCCTGTCCAAGGGAACAAGTGTGTGTCGGTCAACTAAGCATGTCTGCAAGGATGTCTAGAACAAAATTTCTCCAAACTGTTCTGAAAGGAGGCAAATAGATCACTTTGAAGCATTCCTTACATCTGGACTAGATTCTGGAACACCACTGCCCTGAGCTGCCATTTGTGTGGGTCTGCCCAGGATCTACTTAGTCATTTTGCCACAAAATTTCCTTGATATTGATGTGTTTCTGTGCATATTAGGGACTCCACATTTTCGCCCTCATTGACAGCTCACCAAGCGAAGTTAGATGAATCTGCCTGGAAAGACTGCAATGGAACAGGGTGGGAAAAAAGGAAGTGCTGGATTGATACTCAACTGTTCTGTCCTCAGAGGAAACTTGACACTTCTGAAACCTCAGATTTCAGATCCCCTTCAAAATCAGAATCTTCTGGTGGTTGAATAGGGTGAGAGTGCCAGCATTACTCATAACTTGGGTTTGCATTCCATAATCAACCGCCTGAGTAATAGATCTAGCCATAGCAATCAGCTCAGGTGAGAACACATTCGGAGAATGTTGCCCTACAACATGGGGGGACTTTTGTCCCTTTTCTGCATGCACTACACCAGTGGGAGAATCCCCTGGGGGTATAAACAGTGGCAGCAGATTCTGTACCCCTGATTTCCTCTGCATCTAAAGAGTTTGGTTCTCCTGTACCTGAACCAAGCAATGGTACAGCCGTGGAGGATGTGTCTGACTCTCATGTCATACATAGTTGTAGTACTAACACCACTGCAGGGCATCTGCAGGCAAACAAAGGCAAGTAGTCCAATCACCTGCTCAAGGCTACTGTGAAGTCACAATCTTCTTGATTTACCTTTATAATTTTTCAGCTCAGGGAACAAAAAACAGCCAGTGTAATACCAAATAATGGCTGAACAGTCAGCCAGTAAACACTCGAAAAATCTACTTATTCTTCCTCTAAATAGAAATTTGAAGACTGTTTCTAAAGGGATACTATTATGAACACTGCAGTAAATAAAATTACAGTACTTTCAGCAACCCGATTCAAAGCACAAAATACATGCAGAAAAGCACCCCGATGTTTGAAAAAAAGGCTATGTTTTAGCCAAATTGACTAGTAATAACTTAAAATGGACTCAGATAGGAAAAAAGCATAAACTTATACGAAAGACTTGTCAGAAATGTTCAACATACAGAATGGTGCCAAAAAAGTCCTCCGCAGGGAAGAAAGCCATGTCAGGATTTTAAATAACTCCTGTGTAAATCTCTTATCAGACCAGGCATAGAATTCTGGACCCTTCTCAACTGACATCTGATGCAACTAGGAAAGCACAAAGATTATTCACAAAGAGGGTCAAAGCATTTCAAGGATTCTCTTACGGGCAAGACTACAGCAACTCCCTCTTTTCTCTGTAGCTTATCACAGTCTTACACGAGACCTATGCCTTACACACAAAGCATTAAAATAATCCTTCCTGGTTGAAACTATTTGATAGAATATACCCTGGAGATATTAATATGAGGATTCTTAGCCTCAACACAAGTTAATAAGTACTGTATCTTGAAATGTGACTATTTCAAAGACTCCCACAACCATAGACTAAACTCCTCCTCCCAATTAAAATAAGACCTAAGTTGTTGTTTTTGTATGCCCTGTTTTGAATGGAGCTGTCTCACATAAAATGTTTTAGATATTTTTTATTCTTTTTTAGAACACTTAAAAAGTACAGTTGTGTACACTTACCATAAATGTAGATGTTTGGGTGTATTCACTGTTGTAGTCATCACATTTGGGTTATCCTTGCCAGGGTAGCCCTCAGCCAGCCCGAATACCAGAGGCTTAGTATTTCTGAGTCGGTTGCTGTCGCTTCAAGACTGACGTCAGGTCATCAGTAGTATAAAGTACGGCAGCCGACGCCATTACATCAGTTTTTCTTGCCATAACCTGTCAGGAGCCCCCAAGTAGGAGCCAGGTTCTGTAGGAAGAACCCCACAAGTAGAAAGTAAATACCAATATGTCTCTTGTAAGGAAAGAGAAGAAAAAAAGGGGGGGGGGGACCAGGACTGTAACAGTGAATACACTCGAACATCTACATTTATGGTAAGTGTACACAACTGTACTATGTTCTTCGTGTTTCACTGTTGCAGTCATCACATTTGGGTTGATTCCCAAAGCTGAGGAAATGGGTGGAGGCAGTCAAGGAAACTAGGAGCTGGCTAGGATGTCCTGCAAGACTGCAGAGGCAAACCCTGCCCTGGATTTGGAGAAGAGAGGCAGGTGGTAATGTTTGGTAAAAGTTTGAACAGTTGCCCAGGTGGCAGCCTCCAGGATGTCCCTGGTGGGACTACTCTGAGTAAAGCTGCAGAGGAGGCTGCTCTGGTGGAGTGAGTCCTGACCCCCTTGGGGGGAACCTTTCCATGTTGTTTGTAGCAGAAATGGATGCAGTGTGCTATCCATTTGGAAATGGTTTGCTTGGAGATGGCTTTGCCTTCTGCCCCTGTAGCAAAGCTAACCAGCAACTGATCAGACTTTCTGAAGGATTTAGTCCTGTCTAGACAGAATCTGAGCTGTCTCTGCACATCTAGAGAGTGCAGGATCCTTTCCCCCTTGTTCTAGGGATTAGGAAAAAAGATGGGCAAATGAATGGATGGGTTAGTCCTGAGGGATACCCTGTCAGCATGGAAGATGATGAAGGGTTCCACAGCCATGAGTGCTTGCAGCTCGGAGACTCTTCTGGCTGAAGTGATGACCAGAAGGAAAGCTGTCTTCCAGGAGAGAAATTTTAGCTCTGCAGAAGAAGTTGGTTCGAAGGGGGGCAGGGTGAGATTTTCCAACACAAAGTTAAGGTCCCAAGCTGGGGCTGGTGCTCTTCTGGGTAGCCTCAAGTTGATAGCCCCTCTTAAGAACTGTTTGATCAAGGGGTGTGAGAAAAGGGGCTGTTCAGTGGGAAAATGAGCAGAGATAGCAGAGGCATGAATTTTAATAGAGGAAAAAAAGAGGCCACTGTGTAGTAGGTCAGCTAAGTAATCCAGGATGAGAGAGAGGGAGGGCTGTGCTGCATTGGCTTCCTTAGCCTGAATGCAGGGTGCAGAACCATTTCCATTTGTCAGCATAAGACTTTCTAGTGCTAGGGCATCTGGCCTCACTTATAACATCTAGAACCTGTTTACTGAGGTTGGCAGACTGATCGGGGGTTAGGGAATACGCCAAGCTGCCAAATTGAGTGTCTGCAATTGGGGATGCACGAATCCCCATCCTTCTGGGTCAGGAGGTTTGGAATCTGAGGAAGATGCCATGGTGGCAGTGAGGACAGGCTGTGCAGCAAGGGAAATTAGTGCTGGCGAGGCCAGTCTGAAGCTATAAGAATTGTCCTTGGTTTTTCATCCTTTATTTTGAGCAGTATCCTGGGGATGATAGGTAGTGGAGGAAAGGCATAAACCGAAAGATTGACCCCCAGGGGAAGGACAGGGCATCCATTTTCCAAGCCATGCAGTGAAGCTGCCTGGTGCAGAATTTGCTGAGTTGATGGTTGGTGTGGGAGGCAAAGAGGTCAACCTTCGGGGTGCCCCATTTCTGTGTTATTAGGGTGAAGGTTCTTCTGTTGAGCTGCCATTTGTGTGGGTCCAGAAGATTTATGCTTAATTGGTCTGCCAGAGAGTTGACAGAACCTGGTAGGTTTTGTGCTAACAGGTGTAGTTGCATGCAAGAGGCTGTGAGCCAAAGGGTCATGGCCAGCCTGCATAGAGGGTAGGAGTGAGTCCCTCCCTGCTTGTTGCTATACCACATTACAGTGGTGTTGTCTGTTTTGATCAGGAGAGCCCCTGGGGAGAGAAGGGGCTTGAAAGCTATCAAGGCGTGCTGGACAGCCATCATCTCTTTTTGGCTGATGTGCAGAGGGATTTGCTGTGGGCTCCATTGGCCCTGTATGCACCTGCCATCCAGGTGTACACCCCAGGCATAGCCTGATGCTTCTGTGGTGAGGGTCTGCACTGCGGGGGGTGGTGTGAAAGGTAGCCTTTCTTGTGGGATCATGCTATTGCCCACCAAAGAAAATCTTTTCTGAGGCAAGGAATTCTAGGTATAAGAGTCTCCAGGCCTTGAGAGTGTTTACACCAAAGGCTTTTTAGGTACCATTGAAGTTTCCTCATATGCAGTCTGGCATATGGAATGAGTAGTTTGCAAGATGCCATGAACCCCAGAGCTTGCAGGATCTTCCTTGCAGATAGCTGGGGTCTGGTGGCTAGTTGAGAGAAGTAGGCTGTCAGGAAATTTTGCTTTTCTGGTGTAAGGAATGCCATCTGGGATGGTGTGTCCAGGCTTGCTCCCAGGAATATAATCCTTTGGGTGGGCACCTGTTTGGATTTCTTTTTGTTGATTGTGTACCCTAGGGAGGTTAGTAGAGACTTTACAATGGCCAGGTGCTTGAGTAGCTTTTCCTGGCTGGCTGCCTGAATTAGGCAGTTGTCTAAGTATGGGTAAATCTGGATATTCCTTTGTCTGCAAAAGGCAATGGCCAGAGCCAGACATTTTGTGAAAACTCTGGGAGCAGTAGATAAGCCAAAGGGAAGCACAGAGAACTGAAACTGCTGAGATCCTGCCATGAAACGGAGATATTTCCTGCATGATTCCCTGACAGGAATATGAAGGTAAGCCTCTTTTAGATCTAGGGTGGCTAGCCAAGCATCCTTGGGGAGCGTGGGTAGCAGCTGCTGGAGGGTGAGCATTTTGAATTTTGGGATCACCAGGAAGGTGTTTAGAATGGATAGATCGAGGATGGGGCACCAGGTGCCCTCTTTTCTGGGTACCAGAAAAAGTCTGGATTAGAAATCTTGGCCTCTCTTTTCTGCAGGAACGTGCTCTACTGTCCTCAGAGAGAGCAGGTAAATGACTTGCTTTTGTGTCTCTGTCCACTGGTTTGGAGGTAGATCTGGGTACCCTTTTGTGGTAGGAAGGGTGTGGAAAGAAAATTTGTATCCCTGGGACACTATGTTGAGAACCCAGCGATCGTTATTAATGGTGGCCCAGGTGCTTGCATGAAAGGTGAGTTTTCCTCCTACGGGTAAGTGAAGGTGGACAGAGGGAGGGGGTGGGTGAGGTGAGTCATTGTGAGTTCTTACCATAAGGGGATGGCTTAGAACTCCCTGGTCTTGAAGTGGAGATAGTCCACTGCTTAGATCTCTGCATTCCGTGTGGCTGCTGTCTGGGAGGGTCTGGTTCCCCAAGGTCTGGGCTGGACTGACTTAGTGGGAGCAGGAAAGGACCAGTGCTTGGTGGGACAATGCCTGCTGAACCTGGGTGGCTGGACCTGTAAGAAATCCTTAACTGTCTGCATAGATTTTGCTTTTTCTTCCATATTTTTTATGACCTCTTCTGTCTTAGTGCCAAATATGTTGTCTTTGTGAAAGGGGGCATTTAACAATTTAGATTTGACATGGTCTGGCAAGGGCTGTTCCTTGATCCATGCATGCCTTCTAATGACAGATCCGGTGATTGTTGCCCTGCAAGAAGCTTCTAGGGCATCAAAACCAAAGTGCAAGGTGTGTTTAGTTACTAGACTTGCAGGATGCATTAACTCTTGCAACTCTTTAGAGTCTGCACAAGCAGGAAAGGAAGACATTTTTTGTTTGAGGAGTTCCAGGGTATGTTGCTGAAATTTTAGCATATGGAACTGACAATTTAGTGACCTGATAGCAAGAGTAGCTGAGGTGTATACTTTTTTACCCCATCTGTCTAGTGCTCTGGAATCCCTATCTGAGGGGGTGGGATTCTTAGCAGAGGTTGCTTTAATCCCTTTAGGCCTGTGAGAAATTACCTCAGGGTCAGCAGTAGGATTTTTAAAAAGAGATTTGTGAGAGTCAGGGATTCTGCGGTACCTGTCTGGTTTTCTGGGTGCAGGAGGGAGGGTGTCAGGAGTCAAGCTGGATTCCAGGAAAACATCCTCCACAACATCCAGGACTGGGGGGGGTGGCCAAGGGTCTGTGCTGTGGAAGATCTAAGAATTCCCTGAGTCTCTTCTTAGACTGTGGGTAGTCCTGAACCTCTCCCAATGGAAATGCTCCTATAAGGTATGAAGGGTTTCCCCAAAGGAAAAATCCACTGGGGGAGAGGTGGAAGGGATGGAATCCTCTGCATCAGAATCCTCATAAGTAGAGAGGGGTTGCATGTCTTTATATTCAGATGCATCAGAATCATCTGACTCTTGTTCAGACAAAACTACAGGGGACAGATCTCTTTTCCTTTTGGTGGGGATAGCTTGGCTTCCCCTGATCAGCATGATAAGGTCTTCCACCATTTTAAGCATTTCAGACGGAGGCAAGGAAGCAGGTGCCTGAGATTGGGTCTTCGGTTTCTTGGGTGTGGTTCATACCCTGGGCCTAAGAAACTCGGTAGTTTTCAAAAGAACGGTAGTCGTAAAAAAAGACATTGGTTTGTGTCGAGAATCGGTAGTTCGAAAGACTTCCTCAGAAGCTGGTGCCTGCTCAGTGGCTCCAGACCCATCCAAGGTAGAGACGACTGCAGGATTCTTATTCGAAGAAGAGTTTTGCGGCATACATTTGTGGTATACTGGACTCCAAAAGGGTCTCAATCACGGCCTGTGAATCCAAAGTTGCAGGCATCAGGGGCTGCGAAAGTGCCTCACTGAGGACTGGAGAACTGATGACTAGCATAACGGAAGCATTGTCAGTAGGTTTGGACCTGTAAGGTCTGTCTCTGTCAATCTTTATGTTTTTTTGGAAGATCTGCTGTCGGATGGCTTACCGAAGCCATATCGGAGTTAGAGGATTGTAAGCAAAAATATCTAGCTACAATAAGGACCCGACGACAGATAGTTCTGGTGCTGAACGAAGCACAGAAGCAACAGCAGGGGATGTCATGGTCTGGGCCTAAACAAGTGACGCAGTAAGAATGAAAGTTTCAGTGTGGTATTTGCTTCCACAGGAGAGACAATTGTTAACTTTTTCTGACATTGGTTAGTGCAAGAAAAAAGGATCCCCAACGGGGTACTTAGCTTTAGAAGACTTCAGCTTCAAATCGGTAGATGAAACTCAGGTGGCGGCCAACCAGCACTCGTGCAAACTCCTTCTGCTTCGGGCTCCATGGCAAGAAAGAATGATGTAATGGCATCGGCTGCCTTACTGTATACTACTGATGACCTGACATTAGTCCTGAAGTGACAGCAACGGACGTAGAAATACTAAGCCTCTGGTATTTGGGCCGGCCGAGGGCTACCCTGGCAGGGATATCCCAAATGTGATGACTGCAACAGTGAAACACGAAGAACATCTAATGTTTTATACATTTTATTGGTTAATTGATTTTAAATTCAGGTAGTCAAATGATTGGGATGACTATATAAGCACTGTGTTACTTATGGTGGTGACTCTGATGATGCCCTATGTATTGTAAAGGGCGAAAGGGTTAAGTCACTGTATTTTATTATTTTTATTCTTACGTTTTATTAAACCTGGTTGCCCTGAAACTGCTGAAATTGTGGGGGTTCCTCCTGTTTTTAGTTGAATCGCAATAATCCATAGAGAAAGAGCATCTTGAAATGCCTGCAACACTAAAAGGACTGCTCTCATTTCCAGGACATTGATATGTGAATTAGTCGCTTGGGGGAGACCACGTGTCTTGGACTGTCCATCCCAAGTAATGCCCCCCACCCCAACTGGGAGGCATCCGTAGTCACCATGGCCACTGCGGGTGGTAAAACAAAGTGTCGGCCTAGGTAAATGACATCTGACTGGATCCACCAGTGGATGTGGTGTTTGCAACTTAGTGTAAGCTTGATTGGAAAAGATAGGAATGGTCAACAAATAGACCACTGAAAGTACAGTTTTGTACCTACCATAAATGTAGATGTCCGATAGGTATGCATCTGCAGTCATAACATATGGGTTGTCCTGCCTCAGGCAGCCCTTGATCCGGATTCCAAAGTCTGGGTCTGGCCTCGGCTGATGTCGCACTTTCCCCGACGTCAGAGCTTCTGGGGTATAAAGGCATCAGCCGACGCCATTTTCCTCAGTTTTTCTTGCCCCAGATGCCAGGTGCCCTCTAGGAAGGCTAAATTTGGATAAATGCTGAAAAGTTCCAAACATTTGCAAATTATATACATGTATAAACAAACAAATACACCATAATAGATTCCCCCAGCCAGCTGAAAGAGTGGTAAGCACCCTAGGAATACCACAGAGGGGAAGGAGGGTGGGTAATCCTGACTGCAGATGCATACCTATCGGACATCTACATTTATGGTAGGTACAAAACTGTACTATGTCCTTCAAGGATACATCTGCAGTCATAACATATGGGTAGAATACCATAGCCAATCTGGGGGAGAGGGTACTAAGAGAAGGATGGTTTAGTTAAGATCCCCTGCAGTACTGCAGTTGCAAACCCTGCTTGGGATCTGGAATATAAAGGTAGATTGTAATGCTTGGCAAATGTATGCACGGAGCTCCAAGTAGCAGCTTCTAAAATGTCCTTGGTAGCCACCCCCCATAGGAAAGCTGTAGTGGTGGCTGTGGCCCTTGTGGAGTGAGACCTGATATTTTCAGGAACTGTCTTTCCATGAAAGGAGTAACAAAAGCGAATGCAATTTCCTATCCATTTTGAAATTGTCTGTTTGGAAATTGCTCTTCCTTGCACCCCTGTTGCACATGCTACAAAAAGTTGGTCAGTTTTTCTGCTAGTTTTTGTTCTGTCCAAATAGTAGCGTAGTTGTCTGTGTATATCCAAGGTGTGCAAAAGTTTTTCCCCTTTGTTCTGTGGGTTAGGGAAGAACGTTGGCAAGTGAATAGCTTGGTTCAAGGATACCCTAGATACCACCTTTGGCATGAAAGTAGGATTGGTTCTTAGTGACACTCTATCCTGGTGAAAAATAAGAAAAGGTTGCACTGCCATTAATGCCTGTAACTCAGATACTCTTCTTGCTGAAGTGACTGCCAGAAGGAAAGCAGTTTTCCAAGATAGGAACTGTAGGTGTGCTGATGCTGCTGGTTCAAAGGGAGGCAGAGTCAGTTTTTCCAGCACAAAATTGAGATCCCATGCAGGTAGAGGGGGTCTTCTTGGAGGTTTAACATTTTTGATCCCTCTCAAAAATTGCCTGAGAAGAGGGTGTGAGAAGATAGGTGGATCCATATTGTATTCTGCTGAAATTGCTGAAGCATGAATCTTAATGGAAGAATAAGACAGGCCATTGTGGAACAATTCTGCTAAGTATTCAAGAATGTGTGCTAGGTTTGCCACTGTGACATCTGTGCCCTTTGATGTGCTCCAAATAAGATATGTCTTCCATTTAGCTGAGTATGTCTTCCTTGTGGAAGGTCTGCGAGCCTCCAGGATAATGTCCTTCACCCTCTGAGATAAAACAGCTTGGTTGGGTTTTAAGGAATTTTCCAGGCAGTTAGCTGTAATGTTTTCAAGTTGGGACGCAGGGTTTTGAAATTGTTCTGCGTTAGAAGAAGAGGCCATTGAGGAAGAGGCCATGAGTTTGCCTGAGACATGCTTCTCAATAGTGGGTACCAGTGTTGTCTTGGCCAGTCCGGAGCTATTAGTATCACTTTTGGCTCTTCCTCCCTGATCTTCAGTAGAACCTTGTACATCAATGGGAGAGGTGGAAAGGCATAGACTGTTAGGGCATTCCAGCTGAAAGAGAGAGTCCACCCTCCATGCTCGTGGGTGGTACGTCCTTGAGCAGAATGTCTTCAGTTGGTGGTTGAGTGGGGAGGTGAACAGATCTATCTCTGGCATTCCCCATGTCTTTGTTATAAGTTTGAAGATGTCTGGGTGCAGCATCCATTCGTGTGCATCCATGGTAGTTCTGCTTAAGCTGTCTGCTAGTGTATTTTCTTTTCCTGGTACGAATTTGGCCTGCAGCTGGATATTGAGATTCAGGCATAGATTCCACAGATTCATAGCCATCCGGCATAGAGGGTAGGAATGTGTGCCCCCCTGTTTGTTTATGTACCACATGACCGTGGTGTTGTCTGTCCTTATTAACAGATGTCCTTGTTGGAGGAAGGGTCTGAATGCCTCGATTGCATGCCTCACTGCCAGCATTTCCTTTTGGTTTATGTGCATGCTTAGCTGCCCTTGAGGCCATAGGCCTTGGATACGTTTGTCCTCCATGTGTGCTCCCCATCCTCGGTCTGAGGCGTCCGTGGTGATGGTTTGCCTTGTTTTTGGTTTGTTGAAAGGCAACCCTCTGTTGGACTGGCAGGCCTGAGCCCACCATAGGAATTCCTTTTGAAGGCATGGAATGATTGGTATCATGGTTTCTAGACTGTGACTGTGTTGAGACCATACATTCCTCAGGTACCATCGTAATTTCCTCATATGCAACCTGGCATGTGGGATTAAAATTATGCAGGATGCCATGTAACTCAGGGCCTGCAGGACTTTCCTTGCAGTAAGCTGAGTTTGTCTTGTCAGCATCATGAAGTAATCTGGAAGTTGCTTTTGTTTTTCTTCTGTGAGAAAAGCCATCTGGGTGATTGTGTCCAGATCCGCACCCAAAAAGGTTATCCTTTGGGATGGTACTAGTCTTGACTTTTGGATGTTGACTGTGTATCCCAAGGTCTGTAGCAGGTGTATTGCATAGGCCAAGTCCTTTAACAATTTTTTCTTGTTGTCCGCTTGTATTAGGCAGTCGTCCAGGTATGGATAAATTTGAATTCCCTGAAGTCTGCAGTGTGCAATTATTGATGCCAGGCATTTCGTGAATACTCTGGGCACAGTAGATAAGCCAAAGGGCAATGCTGAGAATTGATAATGCTCTGATCCTGCAAGAAATCTGAGGTGCCTTCTGCAATCTGGTCGGATAGGGACGTGCAGGTATGCCCCCTTGAGATCTAGAGTCACCAGCCAAGACTCCTTGCCCAACATGGGAAGAAGTTGCTGTAGGGTCAGCATTTTGAATTTTGGCACAATGAGATAAGTGTCAGTGCGGACAGGTCGAGTATAGGCCTCCATTGGTTTTCTTTTCTTGGCACAAGGAATAGTCTGGAGTAAAATCCTTGGCCTTGTTCTGTAGCTGGTACCCTTTCTATAGCTTTCATCTGAAGTAATTTGCTGATTTGTCTTAAAGCCTCTGCCTTCTGGTTTGGTATTCTGCCTCTTTTTGGCAAAGTATGGAAATGAAACCTGTATCCTTTGTCTATTATTTGCAATGTCCATGTATCCTTTGTAATGCAATGCCAGTTTTTCGAGAATAAAGCTAGCTTTCCACCCAAGGGTGCTTCCAGTTGATCCCTGGTAGGCGGAATTAGAGTCAAGTCATTGTGTCTGTCCTGTAGTAGTGGTAGTAGTTGTAGCTGTTGCACTACTCCTCTGGTTGGCAGGCTGCCACTGATGGCCTCTGTAGGGGCCCTTGGATTGACCTCTGCCCCTAGGGTGCCTGTTTCTGCCTCTCTGTGCTCTGGAGGAATCTGGAAAGGACCAATTCTTTGTAGGCCAGTTTCTACTGAACCTCGGAGGTTGGACTTGCAGGAAATCTTTAACTGTTTGCACAGATTTTGCTTTTTCTTCAACCTTCTTTAGAATCTCCTGTGCAGGGGAGCCAAATAAATGCTGTTTCTCCATTGGAGCATAGAGGAGTTTAGCCTTGACCTGGTCTGGCAAAGATTGCTCCTTCAGCCAGGCATGCCTACGAATTACTGCCCCAGTCATAGCTGATCTAAATGAAGCCTCCAGTGCATCATAGCCACATTTTAAGAAATGATTACTGACCTGTTGTGAGTTGTGTACCAAATCCTGAAGGGATTTACGGTCTAAGGGGTCAGGTGAAGAAAGTTTCTTATTTAGCTGATCTAACAAAAATTCTTGGTACTGTATCATATAGAATTGACAGTTTAATGCCCTGGCAGAAAGAGTAGCAGATGTGTAAACCTTTTTTCCCCATCTCTCTAATGCTCTAGACTCTCTTTCAGAGGGTAGGGGATTTTTGGCAGTAGCGGCTGCAACCCCTTTAGGCCCCTGAGAAATAGTTTCTGGGTCTGCAGCATGGGCTTTATACAGGTGGAAGTGAGAATCCGGGACCCTGTAATATCTGTCAGGTTTGGCGGGGACCGGAGGAAGAGAATCAGGTTCAGCACTGACATCATTGTACACATCATCAATTAGAGTTAGAACCAGAGGTATAGCTAAGGGCCTATGCTGGGGCAAATGCAGAAAGGTCCTTAATCTTTTTCTAGAATCAGAGAAAACCTGACCCTGCCATTGAAAGTGTTCTCTCATGGAGTGTAAAGTCTCCCCAAAGGAAAATTCTTCAGGGGGGGAGGCTGAAGGGATAGATTCTTCTGCATCTGAATCCTCATAAGGCGAGTAGGCTCCTTCCTGATGGTCTGACAAATCAGATCCATCCGTGGAGTAATCTGAGGAGTGAGGTTCAGAGGGGTCAGTCCTGGGCCTTTTGTCTGGAGGAGGTTGGGAGGCCCTGTCTGGGTGAGGTTAGGAACCCCTAATTAAGGAGATAAGGTCCTCAGCAAGACTGAGGATCTGAGAACTAGAGGAAGGCCTCTGGGATGTAGATTTGGCAGGCATAGCTTTTGAAAGTTTGGCAGCTCTAGCCCTGGAGAAGGCCTTAATAGACATAGAAGCTGGGGGCCTAGCTGCCCCACGTGCAGGAGTAGAAATGTCCAAAGGTATGGTGTCGGACAAATCCTGAATACTAGCTTCGGTAGGGAGTTCTGAAGCCGACTCAGCCGGGGCCTCCCTGGCCTCGGTGGTCGGAGGCATGGTTTCGGTAGTAGGAATAGCCGTGGACTCGGTTTCAGCTGAAACTGAGACACTCGCAGTAGGCCTAGTCGTGGTTTCAGCCGAAACCGCGGGCCGCGAGTGTCGGTCCTTTTCCTTGCGTTTTATGACCATATGTGTAGTCAGAGTCTCCGACGGCATTTTATAAGCAAAATCGGTACCAAAAAACTCCTCTGCAATCAAAGAGTCCGTCGGTTGAAGGAGGCACAGGCTAAACAAGCTGATACGTCGTGGTCTGGGCCTAAGCAAGGAAGGCAGTAAGAGTGGAAATCCTTATGAGGTATTTGTTTCCCACAGGTTAAACAATTATTTACTTTGTCTGACATCGGCTGAGGCAAGAAAGAGTCCCCAATGGGGTACTTAGCTTTTTCAAAGTCTTCGGTAGCTGAAATCTCTGGATCTGACCGACCGGCACTTGCGAACAGCTTCTGCTTCGGGCACCGCGCGGCAAGAAAGACTGGGGAAAATGGCGTCGGCTGATGCCTTTATACCCCAGAAGCTCTGACGTCGGGGAAAGTGTGACATCAGCCAAGGCCAGACCCAGACTTTGGAATCCGGCCGACCGAAGGGCTGCCTGAGGCAGGACAACCCATATGTTATGACTGCAGATGCATCCTTGAAGGACATCATCTACAGTCCATTAAAGAACACGCACATGGTAACATACTAAAGGAAGTAGGAGTATTGCTGCTGCCATAGACCCTGAAACTTGAAGAATTAATCTGGCCTGATGGAACTATAATGAACCTGAGATCGGGGTGTGTCTATGCAATGAGTAAGTAGACAGGCAATTTGTGCTGTCATGTTCACATGTGCCCCAATAAACTTCAGGCTCTGTACCAGTATCAGATTTAACTTGCCATAATCCACAGTTATCCCTAGTCAGTGACAAATCTAGAGCAAATAGTCCCTGGATTGCTGTAGGAGATGCATAGAGGGCATGGTGAGCAGGCAGTCATCTAGGTATAGAAACAATCAGAATCCTTTTAGTCTCAAGTGAGCTGCTACCACTGCCATACATTTGTGTACACCCTAGGGGCTATAGTGAATCCAAACAGCAGGTATCTGAATTGGTAATGGCTAGCGCCCAGCTAAAAGCGCAAGTGTCTTTGGGAGCATCTGTTTATTTTGATGTGGTAGTACGCATCCTGAAGATCTATGCAGCACATTCAATCGTCCTTGCAAAAAAGTGGCAGAATGGACTGGACCACAACCATTTGAAACTGAATTTTTCATATACTGATTTAACTTGCTTAGATGCAAAATTTGTCTCAGGTCCCCTTTCTTTTTGGGCACTAAAAAGAAACATGAGTAAGTTCCAAATCCTGTTTGGTCTGGTGGGACCTGAAGGATGACTTCTGTCTAGCAGCTTTTGAATTTCTTGTGCTACTTCTTTCATCTGACTGGGTGTAACATTGGGAAGCTTCTTTCTTTTGTAAATTGGGATTTGTGAAAATGGTATGAAGTAACCTCTGGATATTATTTTTAGCACTCCGGTATCTTTTCTTATACCAGCCCAGGCATCTAGGTACAAGGACAATCATCCTCTGACAGTCTGCAGGGATGGGCAGTCAGGAAGCATTTCAGGAGCGCAGAAAGGGTCTATCCAGAAAGGAAAAATGGAAACCCTCTGCCTCAAGGCTGGCATCTACTGTTAGAACTGCCTCCTCTGCTCTGAAAGAGTTGTCTCTGCATAAATCGTTCCCTGAGAGTTGCAAAACCACATTTTTTTTATGACCTCTCTGATTTCTAGAGTACATTCTTTCAGGGGTAGAAAACTTAATTCTCATGGCAGAAAGGGTCTTTATTTCTTGTTTGCTGTGGGTAAGCATATCTTTCACAGAGAGACCTTACAAAGACATTCCATCAAAGTGAGCATTGATGAAAGACGTCTTGAAAGGCTCTGCAAAGTCACATAGCCCATTCCAGACATGTCTCCTTATGGCAATGCCTGAACTGGCTGCCTGTGAGGTGTCTTCAGCTGTGTAAGAGATGAGAGGATGATCTTCTGAAATCCTATATGGAATCCAAGACAGAATTTGACAGTTCTTTGGTCAAATCTCTCTGTAGCCTTGTAAAGTGTGCTAGATAGTTTAGGGACCTCAAAGTAAAGGTTATTGAGGCAAAAACTCACTTTCCCAATCTGTCCAGCGCCCTAGACTCTGTGTTTGGCGGGTAGATAGAGGGGCTCTGTTCTGCTAGATGTTTTTTAGTGGCAGCTGTCACTACCATTGCATCTACAGGGAATCCTTTACTCCAGTGGGGGTTATCTTTTGGGGGGGGGGGGGGCTAACATTTTGTCAGGTCGACACAGTGTTGGCTGAACAGAATCTAGCTCCTTTCATGCCTGGCGAGAGACTACATCAATAAGATCATCTGCCAGGGGGGATCATCCAAAACGTAGATGGGCCAGAACTAAAAGCATCAATAAATACTGACTCCTCTACAGAAGGATTACCAAAAGTCTCCAAAGGAGATGTCATCAGATAGTGATCCTTTTCCTTCCTTGAAATCAGTATCTTCAGTGAGAGGTTCCAACAGGGAATCTATGTGCCTCCTGTTGCACATTCTCCTCTAATGGACCTCCTCAGGGGGATGTTCAGGGGAGGTGTCAGAAAAGCAAAGGAGTTCCTCCATGGGAAATGACTGGAGGCTAGGTGGAACCAGCCATCCCTGTGGAATAGGTCTGATGGACTCAGAACTCAGAATTGAGGAGGGGATAAGGGGAGAATCTGGAGGGAGAAAGACTGGATCTCTAGAAAGAGAAAAAGCCCTTTCCAGAACCTCAAAGGCAGAGGGACCCGGAGAAGCCGTGGCCACCCGCACCTCAGCCGAGTATACAAATCCAACTGGATTTGTACCTGGAGGAGAGAACCAGATCCAAGCTGCCCAGTGTTGAGGTTCCCTGGGTCAGGGATGGATCTGATAACATCAGAGTAGATCCCAGTCCCATGGATCCGACACCGATGCTTCGGCTCCCTGACCCATTCTGATCTAAAGAAATACGAGCAGAACTGGTCAAGGATAATGTCGGAGTCAACGAAGTAATTCTCTTTAGATCCAATTCCGGAACTCTCACAGCTGTTGGATTCTGGGGCTCCAAAACCAAAGGACGGATCAGAGAAGGAAATAACACTGTATGGATAGTGGCAGGAAGACTCACGGATCCAGGAGGGAATGCAGCTGAGATGACCCCCAGTTGGATTTGACCTCTGAGAAACTTACACATCATCTTATCCACATCCACTTCGGAATGACTTCTGGAAGACCTGGTGGATGATGTGGTTGACTGGGGCTTAGAGTGCTTCCTACAAACCTACATAAAAAGGGAACAGTTCCTAGGGGAGATTGTATCCAAAAGAAACTCAGGAGAATGAGCTCTAAGAGTGTATGATATAACAGGTTTCAAATCCGAGGGCATGGTTTTCATAATCTGAGTTGTAGGGCTTCCTGATATGATAATCAGATCCAATGGTTTAGGTTACAAAGATTTTGGATTCGGTGTGCATAATTTTTTAGTTGAGATCTACATCTTCCTCAGGGACTCAAACCCCCAGCAAGACCACTAAAGCTGCTTTGGAGTATAGGAAGCATTCTCTGTTGACGTCTCCCCAGACTTCTTCAGAACTGTCTCCTAAAGTTCCAAAAATATCGGATCCGACTTCTTTGGACCCAAAAGTACACACACCAAATCCAAACCTTTGTAACCTAAACCATCAGATCCGATTACCTGCTTTTGAGGTTATGGAAAGTACGTCTGTCAGCTAAAGCTATAGTATTGAAAGCTGTACATATGGGGCAGTTTGTGTTTAGATGATCTGCTCCTAGACAATATGTGGGCATCCGAGATAGGGATTTTGTGCTCACATAAAATATATTTTTAAAAACCTGTTGGCTTGTTGGCCATGACAGTATAAGGGAAAGAGTGAGAAATATGGCAACAATTATTATTTTTTTAAGCAGAAAAAATTGCCAACATAGTAATTAAGAATTACCCTGTTAAAAGGGTAGGAAGAACAGACACAGTATAAAAAAAAATACCAGCTATGGTAAGAGAAGCAATTACTATAAAACTATAGTATAGACTCTCCTGATGCAGAAAAAGAAACCAAAGACAAAGAGGAATGTTTATTGTAAAGAAAGAAGGACATTTTAGATAAAGTTGTTAAACCTTAACTTACCAAAAAGTTGAAAAACTTGATAAAACGCTGCAAGAGAAGGACTCTACACCTGAGTGCAATGGCAGCAAATGAGAGCTGTGGTATTGGGGATGGAGTGGGGAGGAGGAGCTTGAGAGTTGAATCCAAAGTCTGAAGTATGTAGCCGAGTCAGATGCAAGGATCGGGTAACCTATTTGTTGAGAAAGAATAAAAAAGACAACATCAGATCTGGACTTTTAATACTGACACAGTGGTAAGAGTGTAGATGCATGACATGTAACAATTTAAAGCTAAGACTAGAATTTGACAGGAATAGTAAATCAAAAATGCTAGAAATTTTAACAGTAGACAAGTTTAGATATTTGCTTAGTGATATAACAAAATCCAATCGTCTTCTCTCAGCAGAAGCAAAATGGATTGAACCAGGACCACCCAGAACCTTGAATACTGCACAAACTGATTTAGTTTACTGAGATCAAGCACTGGTCACAAATCCTGTCTTTTTAGTACCAAGAAGAATCTTAAATAGGTTCTGGATCCTGTCTAGTCTTGGGGGATCTCCTGGAGGATCCTTTTCCTAAAAGCTTTTCTATTTCAAATGCTGTTGCCTCCCTCTGATTGGGTGGAACATCGGGGATCCTTTTCATTTTTGTAGGAGAAGTTTAGGAAAATGGTATGATATAACCCCTGGATACATTTCTCCGCACCCAGAAATCTTTTGTTATACATAGCCAAGCTCCCCCCAACTGCCTCCACAGGGTAACAGTCAGGCCTCCCTTCAGGAGTACTGGTAGGGCTTATCCAAGAAGGAACACTGGAAACCCTGGTTCTGCGGGCCACCTCTGCCACAAGGGTGGTGTCTTCTGTTTGAATTCCCTTCTTTTCCCCTGGGGGACCTATCTCCACATGTGTCTTGAAAAGGATACTGGAATTTATAAAACCACATTCTGCTACCTCCCTGTTGGTTCCTAGAGAAAGGTCTTTGAGGAGTCAAAAATGTATGCCCATGGCAGACAGGGTCTTTCCTTCTTACTCACATCTGGAGAGCATATCCTTTACTTTGGGGTCAAATAAGGAAGATCCATCAAAGGGAGCATTGATGACTGAAGACTTAAAGGGCTCCACAAAAGCACATAGTCATATCCAGGCATGTCTCCTAATGGCTATGTCTGAACCCACCACCCTTAAGGTACCTTCTGCTGCACGGGAGTTCATCTTCACTGATGCATTAGAAATTGATTGGAAGGTGACCAGTTGCAAGGAGGCTCTATTTTGACCATTAGAAAACATGAACCCAGAAAGATATTTGTAAAGGTCTGTAGTTAAATCACTTTGCAATCTTGTAAAATGTGCCCGGTAATTCAGTGAGCAAAGGGCAAACATTGCTGATGCGTACACACACTTACTAAATCTGTCCAAGGCCCTGGACTACCTGTTAGGGGGGGGGACAGAAGAGCTCTGTTCTGCAAGCTCGTTTTTGCTGACTGCTGCCACAACCATGGCATCAACAAGGACCCCCTTACTCCACTGCACCTTATCTTTAGGAGGGGGCTAACTTTTTTTCAGGATATTTAGGGATCAGCTTCGCAGTGTCCAGTTCCTTCCACATCCAGTGAGAAACAAGATCTATGAGTTCATCAGCTGAGGGAGTCACCCAAGAAGTAGCTAGGCCAGACCCGAAAGCTTCCAGGAACACCAATTCCTCATGGGAAAGGGTATTGGAAGACCAAACTCCTTTTTGTTTTAAGAGTTCTAGAATGTCTACAAATGAGACAGCTTCAAGTGGAGATCTGGGGGACCCCTCTCCTTCATTGAAATCAGTGTCCTCAGTGAGAGATTCCTGCAGGGAATCTAGGTGCCTCCTTTTACACATCTTCATCCAAGGAACCTACTCAGTGGGATGGTCTGGAGAAGTATCAGAAGAGATGAGGATGTTCTGAGGGAACAACTGAAGGCTTGATCAGGCTGGATATCCCAAAGGAACAGATGAACGAGGCTCAGAGCAGAGAACTGAAGGACGCAGAGTTGTCTGATCCAAGGAGGGCAGGGATGTCCTATCTCTAGATAAAGAGAAGGTCCTCACCACAACCTTGAAGGCATAGTGCTTGGGGGAGACAGAAGTCCATGGCAAAGAATCCGATAATGCACAAACCATTGGCTTCTGCAACCCTACATGCACTCCATCTGAGGAAGGAGTTGGCCCCGAGCTGTCCAATGCCAAAACCCCATGAGGCAGAGATGGTTCTGATAGCTTTGGATTCAAACCTAGCCCTCTGGATAGACTGCCAACACTTCGGATCTGAAAGGCTCGGGGCTGGGCAATTCAGGGAAATCATCTGAGTCAAACAGTAGACTGTCTTGAGATCCAATGAAGAAAGGAAAGCAGGAAAAGAAATGAAAAGAACAACTACCAGCAATGGTAATACAAGTAAAAGAGTATTAAAATAGCAATGTACCAATGATGTTACTACAAAGAAGCACCAAAAAAACAAAGCAGCTACCTGGAAAAAAAAACAGTTAGAGAAACCAGCAATAAAATAATGGAGGTAGGAGCAGTAAAATAAAGTAAGGAATACTAATTTTTTAAGGCAAACTCATGATTCTAATAACAAATAAGTCCCAAAGCTCGAGAATGACAGGATCACCGTGTGAAGCTGAATGATGGCAAATGAGATCTGAGGTATGTTAGGTGTGCAGGGTATTATGGATAAAGGGAGGAGCTTGAGAGTTTTGGATCCAAAGATCTGACAGAAGCAGCCATATCAGCTCAGAGCCTTGGATCCAAACCTATCAGTTGAGGAATGAATGAAAAGGACATCCGATCCCAGAATTCTTGATAATTCTCTTGAAGTGAACATATCTTGATGAGACAGAATTAATAAATGGTGATGGCAAGAAGATACTTTTTTTGGAGGAAAAATTGTCAACTAGAAGACAGACTAGAAAAACTACTTTTATGTACAGAGGTTAAGCATGACTTTTTCATGTTTAGCTTGAAGCCCAGGTTGCTGAACAGATGCATGGTAAAGTGGAAAGATGCCGAAGTGTCTTGGGTGGAAGAAGCTGTAATGAGGCAATCATCCCAGCAGGGGTAAATGTGAATGCCTTGAAGTTGGCAAAGGGCTATGACTGAGGCAAGGCACTTTGTGAAGACCCCTGGTGCAGTGAGGAGAAAGTACAGTTGTGCACACTTACCATAAATGTAGATGTTCTAGTGTATTCACTGTTGCAGTCATTACATTTGGGTAATCCTGCTGGCAGGTTGCCCTCAGTCGGCCTGAATTCCAAAGTCTTGGGTCCTGCGTCAGTTGCTGTCGCCCCTTCCCTGACATCAGGTCATCAGGGGTATAAAATAAGTAGCCAGCGCCATTTTCTTCAGTTTCTCTTGCCCCAGATGTGAGGTGCCCCTTAAAAGGGTAGGCAGAATTTATAAATATATAAAGATACATGCACCAATGTAAATTTTTTCTTCATCTACAAGCAAATACACCACATAGGTCGTATAAATCAGAGAAGGAAAGATAAGTTCCAGCAGAAAAAAGGGAGATGGGCGGGTGGGTAACCTGGAGCAACAGTGAATACACTCGAACATCTACATTTATGGTAAGTGTACACAACTGTACTATGTTCTTCGTGTTTCACTGTTGCAGTCATGGGTAGAGTCCCAAAGCTATGGTTGGGAGGCTGGAGCTAAACAGCATTAGGAGTGGCTATGAGGCCCTGCAGAACTGCAGTGGCAAAGCCTGCCCTGGATTTAGAGTAGAGTGGCAGATGATAGTGCTTTGTAAAGGTGTGCACTGAACTCCAAGTAGCAGCCTCTAAAATGTCTTTGGTTGGTACTCCCCTGAGGAAGGCTGCCGAAGTGGCTGCCGCTCTGGTTGAATGTGGCCTAATGCCCTTAGGCACTGGCTTGCCATGCTGTGAATAGCAGAAACGAATGCAGTGGCCTATCCACTTTGAAATAGTCTGCTTTGAGATAGCCTTTCCTTGTGATCCTGCAGCATATGCCACTAATAATTGCTCTGTCTTCCTGAAACTTTTGGTTCTGTCCAAGTAGAATCTAAGCTGTCTGTTTACGTCCAAAGAATGCAGAATTATCTCCCCCTTGTTCTGTGGACTTGGATAAAAAGTTGACAGATGAATAGTTTGGTTAAGAGCCACACTAGACACCACCTTAGGCATAAATGTTGGGTTTGTCCTCACAGAAACCCTGTCTGGATAAAAAATGATAAAAGGTTCCACAGCCATGAGTGCCTACAGCTCTGAAACTTGTCCTGCAGAAGTTATTGCTAGGAGCAGAACTATTTTCCAAGATAAAAACTTTATATCAGCAGTAGCAGCTGGCTCAAAAGGAGGCAGTGTGAGTTTTTCCAAGACATAGTTGAGGTCCCATGCCGGTATTGGTGATCTCCTTGGAGGCCTTAAATGTTTGGCTCCTCTGAGGTACTACCTTAACAAAGGATGAGAAAAGATTGGTGGCTCTGTATTGTAATGAGCCGAAATGGCACAGGCATGAATTTTAATTGATGAAAAAGATAGGCCTTTGTCCAGCATCTCAGTTAAGTACTGCAAAATCTGAGGAATATTTGGTACAGCTGTATCAGTTCCTTGTGCCTGGTTCCAAGCACATAATCTCTTCCATTTTTCAGCATATTTTCTAGTACTAGGCCTTCTGGCTTACAAAATGACATCCATCACTGCTTTACTGAGAGGTGTGTTTTGTATGACTACATTATCCGCCATGCTGCCAGGTTTAAGGTCCTGAGTTGGCTGTGCAGGATCTGATTGTTTTGCTGGGACAGTAGATGAGGTATTTGAGGTAAGGTCCAAGCTGGGCATTGAGACAAGTTCCTTAGGAATGGATACCAGTACTGGCGGGGCCAGTCTGGGGCAATCAGTATCATCTTTGGCTTCTCCTGTCTGACCTTTAGGAGTACCTTGGGGAGGAGAGGCAGTGGCGGAAAGGCATATACTGATCGGCTTTTCCAGCTGAAAGATAGGGCGTCCACTTTCCATGCTTGTCTGTGACAAGTCCTTGTGCAGAATACTTTCCATGCTTGTCTGTGACAAGTCCTTGTGCAGAATCTTTTTAGTTGGTAGTTGTGAGGGGAGGCAACTAGATCTAAGTCCGGGCATCCCCATTTCCTTGTTATCATGTTGAAAACTTGTGGATCCAGCTGCCAATCGTGGGGATCCATGATGTTTCTGCTTAGTTCGTCTGCCAGAGTATTTTCCTTTCCTGGCAGGAATTGTGCCTGCAGATGCACTTGCTAAGTCAATGCTGTGTCCCACAAAGTCATGGCTAGTCTGCAAAGGGGGTAGGAATGTGTGCTCCCCTGCTTGTTTATATACCACATGACCGTGGTGTTGTCTGTCTTTGTCAGTAGTTGCCCCGGATGAAGTAGGTCCTTGAAGGCTGTCAGGGCATTTTGAACAGCTAGCATCTCTTTTTGATTGATACGTAGATGCATTTGGTTTGAGGACCATGTGCCCTGAATGCATCTTCCTGCCATGTGGGCCCCCCAGGCATAATCTGATGCATCCATTGTTAGTGTCTGCCTGGCTGGGGGTAATGTGAATGGCTGTCCCTTGTTCTGGTGACAAGCCTTCGCCCACCATCGAAACTCCTGTTGCAGGCAGGGGATGAGAGTAATCATTGATTCCAGGCTGTGGCAATGTTGAGTCCAAACACTTTTTAGGTACCACTGAAGTTTCCTCATATGCAGTCTTGCATATGGAATTAGTAGTATGCATGATGCCATGATGCCATGAAGCCCAAAGCCTGCAGAATGTTTCTTGCAGATAACTGCGCCTTTGTTGCCAACATTTTGAAATAGGTAGTCAGTTGCCTTTGTTTGTCTGGCGTGAGATAAGCCATCTGGGCAGTTGTATTTAAGCTTGCACCCAGTAATATTATCTCTTGAGAGGGTACTAGTTTTGATTTCTTTTCGTTGACTGTGTACCCTAGGCATGTTAGAAGTCTTTTCACAAATGCCAGATGTTGTAGAAGAATGTCCTTGTTCTCTGCTTGAATTAAACAGTCGTCCAAGTAAGGATATATTTGTATTCCTCTTTGTCTGCAGAATGCAATTACTGGTGCCAGGCACTCTGTAAAGACCCTGGTCGCAGTAGATAAGCCAAAGGCCAGTGCAGAGAATTGGTAATGCATTGTGCCAGCCTTGAATCTGAGGTATCTTCTGCATGATTGTCTGACTGGAACATGCAGGTATGTCTCTCTTAGGTCTAAAGTTACAAGCCAGGCATTCTTGCCCAGCATGAGCAGAAGCTGCTGCAAAGTCAACATTTTGAATTTTGGTATATCCAGGAATGTATTTAGAATAGATAGGTCCAGTATTGGTCTCCAGGCTTTGTTCTTTCTGGGTACCAAGAACAGTCTTGAGTAAAATCCTTGTCCATGCTCTTGCGAGGGCTGAGATTTGTTTTTGTGCCTCTGCCCATTGATTTTTTGGCAGATTTGGCCAACCGTTTGCCTTTGGCAGGGTATGGAAATGGAACTTGTAGCCTTGTGACACTTTATTTAGAACCCACTTGTCCTGGGTTATAATGTGGCAATTTTGAGAAAAAAGTGCTAATTTTCCCCCTAAGGGTGCTGCCAGGAGATAAGTGCTTGGTGCAGGCAGGGGTGAAGTCATTAGGACTGTTTCCTGTATGGTTGAGATTTGTCTTCTCCAACTTTGGAGGTAGAAGCACCCCATTGTTTTGACCTGTATGAACCTTGCACCTGGGATCTGTCTCGAGGGCATCTGGATCTGCCCCTTTGAGGTCTGTCTGACACAGGAAAGGATCAATTCTTTGTAGGCCAGTGTCTACTAAACCTAGGTGGCTGTACTTGTAAAGGATCGTTGACAGTTTGCATAGATTTAGCTTTGTCCTCCATTTTCATTAACACCTCTTCTGCCTTAACACCAAACAAAGTATCATGCTGTAAAGGTGTATCTAATAATTTAACTTTGACATGATCAGATAGATTTTTTTTCCTTTAACCAAGCATGCCTCCTAATTACAGAACCTGTAACTGCGGCCCTGCAGGAGGCCTCCAAAGAATCAAGACCACATTGCAAAGTATTCTTTCCAACTTGTTCAGCTGCATGCAATAAATCCTGCATTTCCTTGTTTTCTGCACATTCAGAGTTTAGCATCATTTTCTGTTTAGGCAATGCCATGACATGTTGCTGATATTTGAGCATCTGAAACTGACAGTTTAAGGCCCTACTAGCCAAGGTAGCAGATGTGTAAACCTTTTTTCCCCCATCTATCCAGTGCCCTAGAGTCTCTGTCAGAGGGGGTAGGGTTTTTTGCAGCGGAAGCCTTAACTCCTTTGGGACCCTGTGAAATAGTTTCTGGGTCTGCAGCAGGGTTTTTAAAAAGGAATTTATGAGAGTCAGGAACCCTGTAGTATCTGTCAGGCTTAACAGGAGCTGGAGGTAAGGAGTCAGGGGTCAGACTTGACTCCGAAAACACATCATCTACAATGTCTAACACAGGTGGAATGGCTGGAGGCCTGTGTTGAGGTAGTAAAAGGAAGTCCCTGAGCCTCATTTTAGATTCTGAAAAATCTTGGCTCTCCCAGTGGAAATGCTCCCTCATGGTGTGCAAGGTATCCCCAAAGGAATTGTCCTCTGGAGGAGAAGCTGAAGGTATAGATTCTTCAGCATCAGAATCCTCATAGGGGGGAAGAGAATATTCCTGATCAGAAGAGGAATCAGAAGAAATAGAAACCTGATCTGAAGATTCATAGTCTGTCTCTTGCCCAGGCCTCTTATCAGGAGTGGGATGGGAACCCCTGATCAAGGTAATCAAGTCTTCGGCCATTTTGAGCATCTATTTTTTGTGCATAGAGGCCTGACCATGTGGCTCTTGAGTTTGTTTCTTTGCTTTAGAAGGTGCTTTAGTCTTTGCCTTTGAAGCTGAAGTCAGTTTAATGTAAAGATGTTTAGGTCTGAATACACCCTCAGAAGCCGGTGCCTGCTCAGTGGCTCTGGACCCATCTGAGGGAATAGCATCCGAGGCTCCAATACCTTGAGTTTCCAGTGGCATAGCCGACTCCACGTGGGAGTCGGTAGCGGTCTGCGACTCTAAAGTAGCGGGCATCAGGGGCTGCGAAAGCACCTCACTGAGAACCGGCGACTGGCTTAGGAGAAGCTTCGTTGTCGGTTTTGGGCCTCGGTTGTTTCTCTCTCTCCCTTTCTTTGCGTTTTTTGTGAACTCCGGTAGTTGGATGGCTATACGACGACATTTCTGGATAATTAAACCAGCGTCCAAAATAGCTTAAAGCAAAATCATACCGACGCTTAATAGTGCGTTGGTTAAATCTAGCACAAAACCAGCAACTAGAAACGTTGTGATCAGGGCCTAGGCAAGGAATACAGTAAGAATGAAAGACCTTATGAGGTATTTGCTTTCCACAAGAAATACAGTTATTTACTTTTTCTGACATTCGTCTGGAGCAAGAAAAAAGTTTCCCCAACGGGGTACTTAGCTTTATTGAAGACTTCGGATCTGAAACTCGAACACGAAAATCTCATTAGTCGGCCGACAGGCACTTGTGAACTGCTTCTGCTTCAGGTACCGCGCAGCAAGAAAGACTGAAAAAAATGGCATCGGCTGCTTATTTTATACCCCTGATGACCTGACGCCAGGGAAAGGGCGACAGCAACCGACACAGGACCCAAGACTTTGGAATTCAGGCCGACTGAGGACAACCTGCCAGCAGGATTACCCAAATGTAATGACTGCAACAGTGAAACACGAAGAACATCAAACAGTAAAAATGTAAACTGAAAATGAAATCGCAAGGCAAAGAATCTTTGGAAAAATTCTGTGTTTTTTGTGAATAGGAATGTGCAAACTAGACATCTCTGAGATCTACAGTGACAAGAAAAGCTTTGACTAGAAGAAGAAAAGGGTTTGTAAGGTCAGCATTTTGGAACCAGAGCTAATATATTCAGTTTTGAAAGGAACAAAACCAAGTCTCCAGGTTCCTTATTTTCTGAGCACCAGAAACATTACTGAATAGAAACATTTTTTCCTTGTTCAGAAATGGGAACTAGTTCTGTCATTCCCAGAAATTACAGATCCAAAAGAATGTGAAGGAAAAGGCAAATCTGCATGGAGGAAAAGGGTCCTGAGCTTGAATAGTGGGTTACACCCTTTGAAGTTTGTAACCACACTCATTTACTTTTACAACCCAAAACATATGAGGTTATGTTTCCAGAGATGAAGGCAGTGGGAAAGACTGTCTGCAATTTGAGAAGGAAGGCCAATGTGAGGAAAAAGGGATTTAAAAAACACAGATATTCACTGTTTTTTCTTTGAAAAGAGGGTTATTGAGATCTCTTTCCTTTCTTTCTGCGTCACCCCAACATTTTTTTCTTGTACTTTTGCTTAGTGGACATTTACTCAGAAAATTTAAATGGCTATCAAAAGAAAGATCCCAGGTTAGAGGGATCATTTCTCTGGAACATGGGATAAAAACAGTTGATTCACTCCCTTGTATCAATTTTCCCCTTTCTTACAGTTTTTTGATGACCACAGCTGAAGAATTTCAAATAGGAGATCTTTACCAAGTGGGGTATCTAAAAAAATGAGCCTTCATATCTTCAGGGACGTTCTGCAATCTTACTCAGGCATTTATGTGCATAACTGTATTAGTAGCTTCAGCCCTGGAAATAGCATTGACTGCATCATAAGCACACAGAGTACATAGAAACTCGAGAAGCAGAATTAACCATGTCGAGTTAGATGTATCCTCTGAATTGAGAAGAGACTAGATAAGGACTGTTACAGATTGGAAAACATGGATAACTTTTAGATATAAAAGTATGGACAATTAATTTACCTAAAAGCCAAAGTAGATGGTGCAAACAATTTCTTGCCAAATCCAACAAAAAGCACAGTTGTCCTTATCACTTGGTATGAAACTGGCAGAAAAAAGAATTTGGACTTCTGCCCTTAACTGAAGACATTACAGCAGGTTCTACAGTGGAGTTATTATAAAGGAATTTGTGTATAGCAGGCAACCTACAAAAACTGTCAATTTTTTGAAACCAGGGAGTTGACAATCTGGAAAGACAGAAGCTGCATTAAAAGCATTCTTTAAGGCCCCTAGGAATGGTCAGATGACTACTGTTTTTTGGGAGTCCATGTTAAGGAACATCATAATACCTTTTTTGAGACCCCAAAAACCTTCTGATCTTCCCCTTAAAGAAGTCTTTTATCTTGGAGATTGTGTCAGCACTACTTTGTGGAAAAAGTAAAACACAAATTAACAAAAATTAAACAAAATATAAATGTTCATAATATAAAAATAGCATTAACAATTGTATAATGCTAAATAAATGCCAGCAGAGATAATCTGTAACCCAAGTTCCATGGAGTATTCAATTACTGCAACCTGAGAATGACCTGCAAATAGAGTTCCCTAACACCTGCGCCTCCTGGTGCAGAGCCTCAAGTACAGCAAAGGACACCTAAAGCAAGATACCAGCAGAGGCTGAACGCATTGTGAATCTGAGAAGTAAGGAGCTATAGGCTAGTAATCAGGGGTACTCACTATTTAACTCAATGGCTGGCTCGCTCACCTAAGTCCTCAGATCTACTATACTGCAGCAGATTATTTGGTAACATGAAATATAAACACACATTTTCTAGATCTTTAATATGTCTTGTTAAAAAAAAATACTATAATCTATTTATTAATTACAAAACACTGCTGCAGAAAAATGGCAATATTATCTTCTTTCCACAGACAGCATGCACATCTTTAATCGTTAGCAACTCATGACAAACTGACTGACAATTTATTTTTTGTCATTATTTTCTCCACAGTATTTTCAATAAATGATAATGAGGAGGTAATTACTTGACATTTTGACCTCAATTTTAATTACACATGACTTACGGTGCATCACCACATGACACTGTCATTAGGCAACTGTGCCCTGAAAGGTGGTTTCGTGCAGTGACTGCAAAATTGCAGTACAGGGACTGAATTTCTCGGTGCTGTACATCATTTTTACTATGAATATCCTGAAAACATGTTGACAAAATATTTAAAATTAATAATGTTACAAGCCCACTTTTAGTACAACTAATGTATCCTTGTAATGAATTTTCAACACATCTCATATGACAGCCCCCTCACAAAATATTCCAGTGCTGGCGCACAACTTCAAAGATATTTCTGCATCCACATATGGAAACTACAATGCATCCCTACAGTGGAAAGTACAGTTCTGTACACTTACCATAAATGTAGATGTTCAAGTGTATTCACTGTTGCAGTCATCACCTGTGGGTTATCCCTGCTGTGGTAGCCCTCAGCCGGCCCAAATACCAGAGTCAATGTTTTTCTGTGTCAGCTGCTGTCGCCTGTAGACTGACTTCAGGTCGTCAGTGCTATAAAGCAAGGCAGCTGATGCCGTTACATCAGTTTTTCTTGCCCTAACCAGTCAGAAGCCTCAGGAAATATGGTAAAGTGATCCTGGTGGTTAACAATCACCCCAAGAAGCTTATGTCTCCCTAATGAAAGAGGATATAAGGGGGAGGAAGGGAGGGAAACCAGGAATGCAACAGTGAATACACTTGGCCATCTACATTTATGGTAAGTGTGCACAACTGTACTATGTTCTTCATGTTTCACTGTTGCAGTCATCACCTGTGGGAGGATTCCCAAAGCTGGAGAGGGGTGGCAGGATTAGTTAGAGACCTATGCACAGGTAAGCAAGCTCTACAGCGCTGCAGAGGCAAACCCTGCCCTAGCCTTAGAGAAAAGGGGAAGGTGGTTAATGCTTTGTAAAGGTATGGACCGAGGTCCAGGTGGCAGCTTCCAAGATGTCCCTGGTGGGAACTCCTCTGAGGAATGCTGTGGAAGTGGAGGCTGCCCCAGTGGAATGGATACAAATAGGCTTACGGGGAGGTTTGCCATGAAATCTGTAGCAGAAATGGATACAGTGTGATATCCATTTGGAAATAGTCTGCTTGGAAATGGGCTTCCCTTCTGCTAGGGCAAAACTGACAAGAAGTTGGTCTATTTTTCTGAAGGGTTTAGTATGGTCCAGGTAGTAGCTGAGCTGTCTGTGCACATCTAGAGAGTGCAGAATTCTTTCTCCCTTGTTTTGAGGGTTAGGGAAGAAGGTGAGCAGATGAATGGCCTGGTTGAGAGTCACATTAGATACCACCTTGGGCATAAAGGAGGGGTTAAGTCCTAAGGGAAACCCTGTCTGCATGGAAAATGATGAAGGGCTCAATGGCCATCAGTGCCTGAAGTTCACAAACCCTTCTGGCTGAGGTGATAGCTAGCAAAAAAGCAGTCTTCCAGGAGAGGAATTTTAGTTCTGCTGAAACAGCAGGTTCGAAAGGTGGTAAAGTTCGTTTTTTCAAAACATAATTAAGATCCCAGGCTGGAGTGGGAGGCCTTCTGGGAGGTCTGATATTAGAAGCCCCTCTGATGAACTGTTTAATCAAAGGATGAGAGAGCAGGGGCTGGTTTGTATTAAAATGAGCTGAAATGGCTGAGGCGTGGATTTTAACAAAAGAGAAGGAGAGGCCACTATTGAATAATTCCACTAGATAGACCAGGATAACAGGGACAGAAGGTTGTAAGGAACTGGCCCCTCTGGATTGGTACCAGGAGCAGAATCCTTTCCATTTCCCTGCGTAAGATTTTCTGTTGCTGGGCCTTCTGGCCTCTGTGACAATGTCTAGGACCAGCTTGCTTAGCAGAAGCTCCTTGCTTACCTTGGGAGTATCAGCCATGCTGATAGCTTGAGAGTCTGCAAATCTGGGTGCAGTATTTCTCCCCCCGCTTGAGTCAAGAGGTTTAGAATCTGGGGAAGCTGCCTGGGAGGTAGTGATGTCAGGCTGCACAGCAAGGGGTACCAATGTTGTCTGGTCCAATCTGGAGCAATGAGGATGGCCTTGGGCCCCTCCTCCCTTATCCTGATGAGTACCTTGGGAATAAGAGTTAGAGGGGGAAATGCATACATAAAGAGGGAGTTCCAGGGGAAGGTCAAGGCATTCACCTTCCATGCCAGGTGGTGATACTCCCTGGTGCAGAATTTCTTTAGCTGATGGATGAGGTGCGAAGCAAAGAAATCCACTTGCTGTCTGCTTAAGTGGTCTGCCAGGGTGTTGTTGATCCCTGGTCGGTATTGGGCTAGTAGGTGTAATCCCATGGATGAGGCAGTCAGCAAGAGGTTCATGGCTAGCCTGCACAGAGGGTAAAATTGTGTCCCTCCTTGTTTGTTGATGTACCACATTACTGTGGTGTCTGTTTTGATAAGGAGAACTCCTGGCCTGAGATGGGTTGAAAGGCTGTCAGAGCCTTTTGCACTGCCATCAATTCCTTCTGGTTGATATGCAAGGCAAGGTGTTGGCCATCCCAAAGACCTTGGGTGCACCTCCCTGCTAGGTGGGCACCCCAAGCAATGTCTGAGGCATCAGTGGTGATGGTCTGCCCAGTATGGTGGTGGATGAAGAGGAGACCCTGGTTCTTGGCACAGGCCCCTGCCCACCAGAGAAACTCAGCCCTTATACAGAGGATTACAGCGAGAGAGGTCTCTAGAGGCTGTGAGTGTTGACACCGAAGGTTCTTTAGATACCACTGAAGTTTCCTCATGTGAAGCCTGGCCAGGGGAATTAGAAGGATGCAAGAAGCCATGTACCCCAAGGCTTACAGGAACTTCCTTGCTGTGAGGTGACTTTTAGACGCCAGCTGGGTAAAGTAGAGAGGCAGGAGGCTCTGCTTTTCTGGGGATAGGAAGGCCATTTGGGACGCTTCGTCCAGCACTGTTCCCAGAAAAATGAACCTCCTGGAGGGAGTTTGCTTTGGTTTCTTCTCGTTGATGGTGAACTCCAAGGAAGTTAGGAGAGTTTTGACAAAGTGTAGGTCCTGCAGCAGCTTTTCTTTGCACTCTGCCTGAATGAGGCAGTCATTCAGATAAGGGTAAATCTGTACATTTTTCTGTCTGCAAAATGTTACGGCTGGGGCCAAACATATGCTGAAAACCCTGGGCACAGTACATAAGCTAAAGGGAAGAGCAGAGAACTGAAAGTGCTGTGAGTCTGCTCTGAAACACAGGAGTTTCCTGCAGGACTCCCTTATGGGGATATGGAGGTATGCATCTTTTAGTCCAGGGTCACTAACCAGACATTTTTTGTAGGCAGAGGCAGCAGCTACTGCAGGGTTAGCATTTTGAATTTGGGGACCACCAGGGGTGTGGTCAGAATGGACAGATCCAGGATGGGGCGCCAACTGCCCTCCTTTCTGGGAACAAGGAAAAGCCTGGAATAAAAGCCTTGGCCTGCTTGATCTGCCGGGATAGGTTTTACTGCTCCCTGGGCTATGAGAGTTTGGACTTGTTTTAATGCCTCTGCCCACTGATTGGGAGGCAAGTCTGGGTACCCTCTGGGAACTGGGAGTTCATTGAAAGTTAATTTGTATCCCTGAAAAATTATTTTTACGACCCATTGGTCCTTGGTTACAGACAGCCAATTTTCTTTGCAGAGGGACACAGCCTTTCTCCGAGCTTTTGGGTGAAAGGAGGGCAGAGGGAGGAGTGGGAGTCATTGAGAATTTTTGCCATAGAGGGATGGTTTAGAACTCCCTGCCATAGAGGCGAATGTGGTCCACTGTTTGGTTCTCTGTTGTCCTGTTGTAGGGACCTGGGTGGCCTGTCCCTGCAGGGCTTAGCTTGCCTCTGTCTGCTAGGAGCAGGAAAGGACCAGTGCTTTGAGGGAAAAGTCCTGCTGAATCTAGGAAGTTGAACCTGAATGAAATCTTTTACTGTTTGCATAGATTTTGCTTTGTCTTCCATCTTTTTAAGCACCTCTGCTGCATTTTCTCCAAACAAGTGGTCTTTATCCAAGGGTGCATCAATTAATTTAGACTTGACATGATCAGGTAGAAGTTGTTCCTTCAACCATGCATGTCTCTTAATGACAGATCAAGACACTGCTGCCCTGCTAGAGGCAACTAGTGTATCATATCCAGAGTGTAAAGAGTGCCTTGCCACTTGACAAGTAGAGTGCAATAAATCTGCTAACTCCTTAGAATTGCCACAGTCAGGAAAGGTAGAAAACTTTTGCTTTAATAGTTCCAAAGTGCGCTGTTGATATTTTAACATATGGAACGGACAGTTGAGAGCTCTGACAGCTAAGGTTGCAGAGGTGTAAATTTTTTTACCCCATCTGTCCAGTGCTCTGGTATCCTTATCAGACGGAGTAGGGTTCTTTGCAGAACTAGCCCTGGCTCCCTTGGGACCCTGTGTAATGACCTCCGGGTCTGCAGCTGGATTTCTGTACAGGTATTTGTGAGTGTCTGGTACTCTGTAATACCTGTCTGGTTTACTGGGAGTAGGTGGGAGGGCATCCGGGGCTAAACTGGATTCATGGAAAACTTTATCCAACACTTTTAAAATGGGGGGATGGCAAGGGGTCTGTGCTGAGGTAGGTCTAGAAATTCTCTTAGCCTTTTCTTAGACTGAGAGAAATCCTGAGATTCCCATTGGAAATGTTCTCGGAGGGTGTGGAGGGTTTCCCCAAAGGAGAGGTCTTCTGGTAGGAAGGCAGAAGGGATGGATTCCTCTGCATCTGAATCCTCATAAGCAGTTAGAGGTTGTTGTTCCTCTTCAAAATCTGAATAATCTGATTCCTCAGAATCTTGCTCTGTCAATAGTTCAGGAGAAGGGTGTATTTTCCATTTAGAAGTTGTGGCTTGACTGCCCCTGATAAAGGAAATAAGATCCTCCGCCATTTTAAGCACCTGGGCCTGGAGTGGAGGGGCGGAAGTAAGATGGTGGCCAGAGGTAGATTTTCTAGGGGTGGCCTGGCTTCTAGGCCTAAGAGTATTCATCGGTCTGAGAAAAACGGTAGTCGGGTGTGAAGTTGTCGGTTTCTGACTAGACTCGGTAGTGCAAAAGACCTCCTCAGAAGCCGGTGCCTGCGTCGCGGCTCCGGACCCAACCGAGACAGAGACGACCAAAGTCTCTGAAGACAAAGAAGATTTCTGCGGCATACCGGACTCCAAAAGGGTCTCAGTAGAGGAGTGCATGGCAATCGTATTGGGCATCAGGGGCTGCGAAAGCACCTCAATGAATTCCGGAGAACCGACGACCTGCTTAGAGGAAGAGTCGTCGGAAGGCTTAGCCTTGTGTGGTCTGTCTCTATCTTTATCCCTACACTTTGTTGGAGGCTTTACAGATTGTTGGCTGACCGACACCATTTGTGAAGACAGAGGATGAAAATACCTGTCTACAAAAAGAGCTCTACGACGAATGGTTCTCGTGTTAAAGAGGGCACAGAACCGGCAATGGGCGACGTTGTGGTCTGGGCCTAAACAGGTGATGCAGTATGAATGGAAGTCTCGGTGTGGGATCTGCTTTCCACAGGCTTGACAAGTGTTAACTTTTTCGAACATCGGTTAGTGCAAGAAAAAGAGATCCCCAACAGGGTACTTAGCTTTAGATGTCTTCAGCTGTGATCCGAGCTCTAGTAGCGACCAAACAGCACACTTGCAAACTGCTTCTGCTACAGGCTCCACAGAAAGAAAGACTGGTGTAATGGCGTCGGCTGCCTTGCTTTATAGCATTGATGACCTGACATCAGTCTATAGGCGACAGCAGCTGACGCAGAAAAACGCTGACTCTGGTATTTGGGCCGGCCGAGGGCTGCCACAGCAGGGGTAACCCACAGGTGATGACTGCAACAGTGAAACACAAAGAACATCTGCACAACAGCTACATTCATCCCATGGTACCCTAAAATATCTTTACTAAAAAATTGTGGGACAAAATGTTTACAAACAGTAAACTTATGATGACATATTCAAATCCACAAATACAAGATGCCTCAAAATTACATCAAACCTTTGGCCCCTGGACTATTTTACATCAAATGCAACACTAAATGCATTCATTTTCTTTAAAAATTACTCTGTAAGCATTAACGTATAGTGAAGTGCAGCTGCAATTTTATAATCACAACAAGGCATTCAGGGTGTGCATTGTACAGATTATGCTGCACACTTAGGGAACTGTATTATCTGTAGTAGTTATCTTTACAGTGCAGACCTTTTCATGCTTTACTGTTTAAGTATTGAATTCTCTGTGTAATACTTTGAAGGAAAAGATACTGCCAAATCAAACAGATGTTTACTCAGAAACTATCAAACACTGCTTGCAGTACTGTGGGTGCAGGAATGAAGTGCAAATACCATTTTTCTCAGTTGTTTTTTTTTTTAATTCCATAACCACTCCCACACCGAGAGAAATGAATGAGACAGGTAGACACATTCAGAATAATGGTGCTGACACTCGGTCATTCTAGATCCAGTAAAATGAATGTCATAGGCTAAGCCAGCACTCTCTCCTAAACACAGACATGGTGCAAAGACAGGAAACTCTTCCTCCTACCCAGTAAGAGGAACTATGAAAAAAATCATCTTCATGTACCTGGTTATTAAAATTGTAAAGGCTCACACACATCCCTTGCCAAAGCAGACAGCTCATTGCTGCAGGAACAGGAATTGGATATGTGCCTCAGAAACAGTAATGGCAACTGATTACCTACATTTCTTGTACAAGAAATGATGCCAACACAACAAAGTCTACATCTTGGCTGTGGATAGGAAGAGCAGAATAACAAAACTATAAAAAGTGAATCAAAGAAAAAAGAAGGAAAATGTCAGAGGAAAGCATCAGAAAAGTCAGACATAAAGATTTAAAAACACAACTAACCTCGCACTTGCCTCTCAAAATCATTCCGTAGTTTGGTAATCTCTTCATCATGCTTCTGTAAAGAGGAAACAAAAAGGCATAATAATATTAGCCAACAAATATTATACATAATAATAATAATAATAATAATAATAATAATATTATTATTTTATGTCATAACATTAGCCGAGGCAGGGCTAGCCACCCGGCAGTGTAAACCGTGGCTCGAGATGATTATCACTGCTGAAGTGACACCCCGAATCCATGTCCAAAATGGGAAGAGGGGTTGAGGATAGATGGATGGAATATTAGCCAAGAAATATACACAAATAACATACGACATTAAAAAAGGAAAGCACTCCTGATAGTACACGATTTCTACACATATGGGCATCTTATTCAAAATTCAGTTTTACTTTCTTTGAGATCCTAATTTTCATTTTTCTGTCTTCTCCCAAATTATCTATTTTCTATGTGAACATAACCCCCAGCTTCTCCTATTCCTCTTACCCCCCCCCCCCCCACCAGCTCCGACAGATATCTTCTTGGATTCTTTCTAAGTAAGGCTTTTCTCTCTTCCACATGTGAATTGTGATTCACTGCACTTACTTTGGCATCCTTGGGTGTATACCACAGTCTTATGTTGTACCTTTACTGAAACAACAGTTATGTACTTACCATCTAAATTAACCATGTTCACCCAAATCAACTACAAAACGTTGCCATCAAGAACTAATTGCTCAGCATGTCATAACATTTTCCAGGCTCAAACTTTCCACAGTGCTCCCATAATGTACCATACTTTCCTGCCTCTCCACATCACTTTTTCCCCTCGGCATCCTCTATTAACCACTCCACCAACAGTATCCATTTTTGGTAATTTACAAGAGGACAAGGGAAGATGTGAGGGTATGCTGAAGTGAACAGACAAGGATCAGGATGTGGTAAGTACATACTTTTCACATCTATACCTGATGCAGTTTGTCCACTTTAATTTCAAGACAGAGTTCCTGGTTTCTCCTCTTGGGTGGCATAAAGATAAGATACCCTGAATTACGGTATACCCAAAGGTCAACCTGAAATTTGAGACCACATTCAGTTTATAGCATCTTGCAAAAACTATGCAGAGAAGCTAAGTTAAACATATATCAACTGATGCACTTCTGAAAAAGGTTAAGAAGGTAGCCACTGCCCTTGCAGAATATCCTTTTGGTTTTCCTTGTAGTATTTTGTTATACTTGTCAAATTAGAGAACTATACATTCTGAAAACCACCCAGACAGGGAGGCCTTGGACACTTTTTGGCCTAATCTGCTATGGGTGAAGGAAACAAAGAGTTGATTAACTTTGCTGAAGACATTGTTTCTGTCTAAGAAGGAACATAATTGTCAATGAACATCTGGACAATGCAACAAATATCCCCTACAATTGAAAAACTGAGGGAAAATCAGTTAGATTGATGGACTAACATACATTTGCTTTTGTGATCAGTTTTGGTATAAAATAGAAGTTGGCCTGCAAAGATAATCTAATCTTATGAAACATGAGGTAATGAGGTTTGGACGAAACAGCATGGAGTTCAGAGACCCTCCTTGCAGATGTAACAGCTACCAGAAACATGGATTTTCCAAGCTAGAAATGTTATATCTGCTGTGGCTCCTGGCTCAATAGGGAGCTATTTTAGTTTCTCCAACATTAAATTAAGGTCCCAAATGGTACAGGTTTGCTAACAGATTACCTCAGCAATAAAGTGCCATAGAGAAGTGCCTTGCATAATTTTAGCAAGGGCAACAAAAATAAAGTCAGACTTTGATATAAATTGGGAACTGCTGCTAGATGAGCCTTAGCAGAAGAGTAATTCAGTCTATGATAAAAGATTTGTGTCAAGAATAAGAAAACTACTGTGTTTGGAGATAAAGGATGACACCCTTGACTGACGGTTCACAATGAAATCTTAGTCCACTTACTTTCACACATTCAACTAGTGGAAGAATTTTTGGGCAGATGTAAGGATCTGGACTACTTTGGGAGGGTAAGCAGGGTCCCCGGTCATCAAGGGAACTAGAGAAATCACATAGTTAGACTGAAAGCTCAGGTGATGTCTGATGGACAAGTGAGGTTAGAACCTAAGTATGGTCTTACATGGAGAGGTTTCCACACTACATGAAATCACAAAACAGAGTGCCAAATTTGTCAAGGTCAAATTGGAGCTATGAGAATGACTCTTGCCTTGCTCATTTTTTTTTTTTTTTTCAAAAATCTCAGAATAAGGGGAAACAGGAAAAGCACAAAGGAGATCTAGTGACCAGTGCTGAACAAGAGCATCCTGGGAAATCTATCTCTGAGGAGGGACTTGGGAGAATAATCTGATGCATTTGGAGTTGGTCAGTGAGAAAGACCGGTCAAAGCAGGGTTTGGCCAATAAGTGAAAATGCCAACCACCAATGAATGACTGAGGCACCACTTGTGGCTTAAGTGGGCTTTGACTGAGCTTATCTATTAGGGAGTAGGACTGGGCCATAGATATTCTCCACAATTTATTGCTACTAGAAACTGATGGGTGAGAATGGCTCATTCACACGTCTGCATGGACTCCCAACATTACTTGCTGATATACCAAACCACTGCCATATTGTCCAAGTGGATAGGCATTACATCCTGAGGAAGGAAGTCTTGTACAGTCTAAAACTTTAGGAGAACTGCCCTAATCTACATGATATTTATATGCAGATTGTTCCCTTCCTAAGACGCTGTCCCCTGGACTGTGTGCTCAAACAAAACCCACAAAGGACAGATGTATATGTGATGATGGTCACAGTTTGTAGTGCAAGGATGTACAGTTTACTCTAAGAAAAGTTGTCCAGATGAAGCCGCTAGTCTAGATGACTGTGGCACTCTTAGGAAATCCTCACTAGAAGGCACATGGGTCCACATTCTAGCAGTAATGGACCTTCAGTGTCCATTAAAGGACCCTCTTATGTATCTTACAAAAGAAACTAGAAAGACTGTTGCTGACAAAACCCTCAAAACCTAAAGGCATGACGCTATTGTTGCAACTAACACAGCAAACTCTGAACCTTGGATTGCAGGGATACAATCGTGTCTTGGGAAAGGCTGGCAAAAAAGGAGAGGCTATCTAGGTGGCTCTCAATAAAACTTAGTACTTACAATAGCTTCATCTGGGACTGTGAAATATTAATCGAAATTTCTAACAGAACACTTGTAATCCCTGGCTACAGTCTGCACTCTGTTTTACTGGCAGCTAGCAGCCAGTCATTTGGGTACTGGAAAACTTTTGTTCCTATCAGTCTGAGAAGTGCTTTACTTGCTGCAATGCATTTAGTGATATCACTAGAACTGTGGTGAGACCAAATGGAAAGGCCATGAACTGAAGGAGTATGGCTCCCACACCAAATAGCAGGAACCTCCTGAACTCCTTGGCTGTCCCGATATATAATTAGGCATAATGAATATCTAAAGACAAAGAAGGACTGACTGCACCAAAAATATTTGGAACATTATCATTTCTACGAGCAGGTTTAGGCTGCTAAGATTTTTAAGACTGGCCTGAGGTGCTCTGTTTTCTTGAAACCACAGAAGAATTGTGAATGTTTTCAAAAAGTACAGTTGTGTAAACTTACCATAAATATAGATGTTCGAGTGTATTCACTGTTGCAGTCATTACATTTACGTAATCTGCTGGCAGGTTGCCCTCAGTCGGCCTAAATAACAAAGTCTTGGGTCCTACGTCAGTTGCTGTCTTCTCTTCCATGACGTCAGGTCATCAGGGGTATAAAACAGGCAGCCGACGCCATTTTCTTTAATTTTTCTTGCCCCAGATGTCAGGTGCCCCCCAAATGGGGAGCAAATATATATATATATATATATATATATATATATATATATATACACACACACACACATATATATGTATATATATATATATATATATATATATATATATAAAACTATATATATATATATATATATATATATATATATATATATATATATATATATATATATATATATATATATAAAACTATATATATATATATATATATATATATATATATGTATATATATATATATATATATATACGTGCAATTGTAACAACATAAACTTTACCTTCATCTAAAAGCAAATACACCACAAAGGCTGTAGAATATAGTGAAGGAAAGAGAAGTTCCAGAATAAAGGGGGATGGCAGGTGGGTAACCCGGACTGCAACAGTGAATACACTCGAACATCTACATTTATGGTAAGTGTACACAACTGTACTATATTCTTCATGTTTCACTGTTGCAGTCATTACATTTGGGTAGAATCCCAAAGCTATGGATAGGAGGCTGCAACTAAATAGCATTACGAGCTGCTATAAGGCCCTGCAGAACTGCAGTGGCAAAGCCTGCCCTGGACTTAGAGAACACAGGCAAATGATAATGCTTTGTAAAAGTATGAACAGAGCTCCAAGTAGCAGCTTCTAGAATGTCTTTGGTTGGTACCCCTCTGAGGAAAGCTGCTGAGGTAGATGTAGCCCTGGTAGAATCTGACCTGATTCCCTTGGGCACCGGTTTACCATGATGCAAATGGCAGAAACGAATGCAGTGGCTTATCCACTTTGAAATGGTCTGTTTTGAAATAGCCTTTCCCCTCTGATCCTGCAGCAAATGCCACCAGTAGCTGCTCAGACTTTCTTAGAGGTTTTGTCCTGTTTAAATAGAATCTTAGTTGTCTGTGTGCGTCCAAGGAATGCAGAATCCGCTCCCCCTTGTTCTGCGGATTTGGGTAAAAAGTTGGCAGGTGAATGGTTTGGTTAAGAGCCACACTGGATACCACCTTAGGCATAAAGGAAGGATTGGTCCTGAGGGACACCCTGTCTGGGTAAAATATAATAAAAGGCTCCACAGCCATGAGGGCCTGTGCTTCTGAAACCCTTCTTGCTGAAGTGTTTGCCAGAAGGAAAGCTGTTTTCCAAGAAAACTTTATATCTGCAGTAGCTGCTAGTTCAAATGGAGGCAGAGTCAGCTTTTCCAGCAAAAAATTGAGGTCCCATGCAGGTGTTGGTGATCTTCTGGGAGGCTTTACATTTTTGGCCCCTCTAAGATACTGTTTTAGCAGAGGATGAGAAAAGATGGGAGGCTCTGTGTTGTAATGAGCAGAGAAGGCAGAGGCATGGATTTTTATAGACGAAATAGATAGGCCCTTGTCAAGCATCTCAGTCAAGTATTGTAAAATCTGAGGAATATTTGGCTGTGCTGTGTCAGTCCCTTCTGCTTGGTTCCAAGCACAGAATCTCTTCCATTTATCAGCGTAAGATTTTCTAGTACTAAGCCTTCTGGCTTCCAAAAGGACATCCATCACAGATTTACTGAGAGGTGTTGTTTAAATAATTACATGATCAGCCATGTTGCCAGGTTCAGAGTTTGGAGCTGATTGTGCGGAATTTGATTGTTTTGCTGGACAGTAGATGAGGTATTTGAGGCAAGTACCAAGGGGGGAGTTGAGACATATTCCTTAGAATTGGGTACCAGTGCTGGCAAGGCCAGTCCAAGGCAATTAGGATCATTTTTGGTTTCTCCTGTCTGACCTTTAGTAAATCCTTGGGAAGAAGAGGCAGAGGAGGAAAGGCGTAGACTGATAGGTTTTTCCAACTGAAGGATAGGGCATCCACCTTCCATGCTTGTCTGTGATAAGTCCTTGTGCAAAATTTGCCCAGTTGATAGTTCTGGGGAGATGCAAATAGATCTATGTCCGGGCTCCCCCATTTCTCTGTTAACATGTTGAAGACTTGTGGATCCAGTTTTCACTTTTGAGGGTCCATAAGATTTCTGCTTAGGTCGTCTGCCAGAGAATTTTGTTTTCCTGGCAGGAATTGAGCTTGAAGATGTATTTGGTAAGGTAAGGCTGTGTCCCATAATGCCATGGCTAGTCTGCAAAGGGGGTAGGAATGTGTGCCCCCCTGCTTGTTTATGTACCACATAACCATGGTGTTGTTTGTCTTTATCAGTAGTTGTCCTGGATGAAGTAAGTCCTTGAAGGCTGTCAGGGCATTCTGAACAGCTAACATCTCTTTCTGGTTGATATGCAGATGCATTTGTTTTGGGCTCCATATGCCCTAAATGCATCTCCCCTCCAGGTGGGCCCCCCAAGCATAGTCTGATGCGTCTGTAGTTAGGGTTTGGTTGGCAGGGGGTAGAGTGAAAGACCGTCCCATGTTCTGGTGACATGTCTCTGCCCACCAAAGAAACTCCTGTTGTAGGCAGGGAATGAGAGGAATCATTGTTTCCAAACTGTGACAATGTTGACTCCATAAACTTTTTAGGTACCATTGTAGTTTCCTCATATGAACTCTTGCATATGGAATTAGTAGAATGCAGAATGCCATGAACCTGAAAGCCTGCAGAATTTGTTTTGCAGATAACTGGGTTTTTGTTGCCATCTGTTTGAAGTAGTTGCCTTTGTTTGTCTGGCGTAAGGTAAGCCATCTGGGCAGTTGTATTCAAGCTTGCACCCAGGAATCTAATCTTTTGAGAGGGTACCAGTTGTGATTTCTTTTCATTTATTGTGTACCCTAGGCATATTAGAAGCCTTTTTACAAACACCAGATGTTGAAGAAAAATGTCCTTGCTTTCTGCTTGAATGAGGCAGTTGTCCAAGTATGGATCGATTTGTATGCTTCTTTGTCTGCAAAATGCAATTACTGGTGCCAGGCACTTTGTAAAGACCCTGGGCGCAGTAGATAAGCCAAAGGGCAGTGCAGAGAATTGGTAATGTATAAAACCAGCCTTGAAGCGGAGGTATCTTCTCACGATTCCCATATTGGGATATGCAGGTATGCTTCTTTTATGTCTAGAGTCACTAGCCAAGCGTTCTTGCCCAGCATGGGCAGAAGCTGTTGCAAAGTCAGCATTTTGAATTTTGGGATGTCCAAGAATGTGTTCAAAATCGATAAATCCAGTATCGGGCACCAGGCATTGTCTTTTCTGGGTACCAAGAACAGTCTTGAGTAAAACCCTTGTCCTTTTTCTAGTTCTGGTACTGGTTAAATAGCCCCCATATTCATGAGGGACATAACTTGTTTCTGTGCCTCTGCCCATTGATTTTGTGGCAGATCTGGCCAACCGTTTGGAATTGGCAAGGTGTGGAAATGAAATCTGTATCCCTGGGATACTATGTTTAATACCCGTTTGTCCTGGGTAATTAACTGACAACTTTTTGCATGAAGTGCTAGTTTTTCCCCTAAGGGAGCTGCCAAAAGATAAGTGCTTGGTGATGGCAGAGGGAAGTCATTGAGACTGCTTACTGTAGGGTTGTGCTTTGTTTCCTCCAGATTTGGAGGTAGAGGCACCCCACTGTTTTGACCTGCAGGAACCCTGTGATTGGTATCAAGAGTCTTTTGAGCGGCTGGATTTGCCCCATGAGGCTCTGTCTGACACAGGAAAGGACCAATTTTTTGTAGGCCAGTGTCTACTGAATCTTGGTGGCTGCACTTGTAAGAAGTCTTTTACAGTTTGCATAGACTTAGCTTTGTCTCCCATTTTCTTTAAAACCTCTTCTGCCTTATTACCAAACAGAGTATCATGCTGTAATGGTGCATCCAGCAATTTAGCTTTAACATGATCAGGCAGATTTTGCTCTTTGAGCCAGGCATGCCTTCTAATCACAGATCCAGTAACTGCAGCCCTGCAGGAGGCCTCCAAGGAATCAAAACCACATTGCAAAGTATGCTTTTCAACCTGTTCTTCTGCATGCAATAATTCCTGTAATTCTTTATTTTCCACACAATCAGAAAGCAACATCATTTTCTGTTTCAATAATCCCATAACATGCTGTTGATATTTAAGCATATGAAACTGGCAGTTTAAGGCCCTAATTGCCAAAGTTGCAGACGTATAAACCTTCTTTCCCCATCTATCCAGCGCCCTGGAATCTCTATCAGAGGGTATAGGATTCTTAGCTGTTGAGGCCTTTACATCTTTGGGACCCTGTGAGACAGTTTCAGGATCAGCAGCAGGATTTTTGAATAAAGATTTGTGGGAGTCAGGAACCCTGTAATATCTGTCTGGCTTGCTAGGAGCCAGTGGTAGGGAATCTGGAACCATGCTTGATTCCAAAAACACATCATCAACAATGTCTAAAACAGGAGGTATGGCCAGAGGCCTATGCTGAAGTAGAAGAAGGAAATCCCTAAGCCTCTTTTTTGATTCTGAGAAATCTTGACTCTCCTAATGAAAATGTTCCCTCAAAGTATGCAAGGTTTCACCAAAAGAATAATCTTCAGGAGGAGATGCAGATGGAATGGATTCCTCTGCATCTGAATCCTCATAGGGTGGTGTAGAAAAATCCTGATCAGAAGAGGAATCAGAAGAAATAGAAACCTGATCTGAAGATTCATAATCAGTGTCTTGCCTAGGCCTCTTATTGGGGGGGGGGGGGGGTTGGGAACCCCTGATCAAGGTAATTAAGTCTTCAGCCATTTTGATCATCTGTTTCTTGGGCACAGAGGCCTGTGCACGTGGCTCATGCATCATTTTTTTGGCCTTAGGAGTTGCTTTTGTCTTTGTTTTTGAAGCTGGTGTCGGTTTTATTTAGAAATGTTGAGGCCTGAAAACACCCTCAGAAGCCAGTGCTTGCTCAGCAGCTCCAGACCCACCCGAGGGAGAGACATCCACAGGTACAATACTTTGAGAATCTCGTGGCATGCCGGACTCCACATAGGTCTCAGTACAGGCCTGTGACTCAAAAGTAGCGAGTGTCAGGGGCTGCGAAAGCGCCTCACTGAGTACTGGCGAACCGGCGACTGGCTTAGGAGAAGCTTCGTCATCGGTTTTGGACCTCGACGGTCTGTCTCTGTGCTTTTCTTTGCGTTTTTTGTGAACTCCGGTAGTTGGATTACTATCCGACAACATTTCAGGGTAGTTAAATCTGTTTTCAAAATATTTTGAAGCAAAGATATACCAACACTTAATAGTGCATTGGCTGAATCTAGCACAAAACCGACAGCAAGGCACGTTATGATCTGGGGCTAGGCAAGGAATACAGTACAAATGAAAATCCTTATGAGGTATTTGCTTCCCACAAGTAATGCAATTATTAACTTTTACTGACATCGGTATGGAGCAAGAAAAAGTTTCCCCAATGGGTTTCATATGCTTAAATATCAACAGCATGTTATGGGATTTAGTTGAAGACTTCAGTTCTGAAACTCGAAAATGAAAATTTCAGGAGTCGGCCGACCGGCACTTGCGAACTGCTTCTGCTTTGGGCACCGCGCAGCAAGAAAGACTGAAGAAAATGGTGTCGGCTGCCTGTTTTATACCCCTGACAAACTGACATCATGGAAGAGGAGACAGCAACCAATGCAGGACGCAAGACTTTGTTATTCAGGCCGAATGAGGGCAACCTGTCAGCAGATTACCCAAATGTAATGACTGCAACAGTGAAACATGAAGAACATCTCTCGCTGCTCTGGTAGGACCTCTTGGATTTATCTTTTGCATAAAAGGTTTATGACCTCTTTTTGATCACTGCCTTCTGAAATGGTCAGGACACTGGGATGGAGAAGCGACAGCTGCCAGGGTGGGGATGCAATGAGAATGGTGTAACCTCTGGATACTACCTTACTCAATGACATGTCCTATCTGATGTGATGGGTGTTGTAAATCCTGATGGATCCACTCTGGGACAGTCAGGCAAAGTATAGTTGTGTACCCTTACCATAAATGTAGATGTTCGAGTGTATTCACTGTTGCAGTCATCACTTGTAGGTTATCCCTGCTGTGGTAGCCCTTAGCCTGCCCAAATACCAGAGTCAATGTTTTTCTGTGTCGACTGCAGTCGCCTGTAGTCTGACGTCAGGTCGTCAGTGCTATAAAGCAAGGCAGCCAACGTCATTACATCAGTTTTTCTTACCCTAACCCATCAGAAGCACAAGGAAATAAGGTAAAGTGGTCCTGGTGCTAAAAGCCACCATGGGAAGCTTATGTCCCCCTAGGGGAAGAGGATATAAGGGGGATGGAAGGAGGGAGGGAAACCAGGACTGCAACAGTGAATACACTCGAACATCTACATTTATGGTAAGTGTACACAACTGTACTATGTTCTTCATGTTTCACTGTTGCAGTCATCACCTGTGTGAGGATTCCCAAAGCTAAGGAGAGGGGGTAGAAGGATAGGTTAGAGTCCTAGGCATGGGTCAGCAAGCCCTGCAGAACTGCAGAGGCAAACCCTGCCCTAGACTTAGAAAAAAGAGGTAGGTGGTAATGCTTTGTAAAGATATGGAAAGAGGTCCAGGTGGCAGCTTCCAAGATTCCTGGTGGGGACTCCTCTGAGGAATGCTGTGGAAGTGGAGGCTGTCCTACTGGAATGGGTACGAACAGACTTGGGGGGGGGGGTTCCCATGTAGTCTGTAGCAGAAATGGATACAGTGTGATATCCATTTGGAAATGGTTTGCTTGGAAATGGGCTTCCCCTCTGCCCATAGGGCAAAGCTAACAAGCAGCTGGTCTGTTTTTCTGAAGGGATTAGTATGGTCCAGATAGTATCCGAGTTGTCTGTGCACGTTTAGCGAATGCAGAATTCTTTCCCCCTTGTTTTGAGGGTTGGGAAAGAAAGTGGGTGGGTGAATTGCCTGGTTGAGGGTCACATCAGATACCGCCTTGGGCATAAAGGAGGGGTTAGTCCTCAGTGAGACACTGTCTGCATGGATAATGGTGAAGGATTCAACAGCCATGAGTGCCTGAAGTTCTGAAACCCTTCTGGCTGAGCTGATAGCTAGTAGGAAGCCAGTCTTCCAAGAGATGTATTTCAATTCTTTTGAAGCAGCAGGTTCGAAAGGAGGTAAGGTTAGTTTTTCTAAAACATAATTCAGGTGCCAGGCTGGCATGGGAGGGCTTCTGGGAGGTCTGATATTAGAAGACCCTCTGAGGGATTGTTTAATCAAAGGATGAGAGAAGAGGGTTAGGTCTGAATAGTAATGGGCTGAAATGGCTGAGGCATGGATTTTAATAGAAGAGAAGGAGAGGCCACTTTTGAGCAACCCGGCTAGGTAATCCAAGATAAGAGGGATGGAAGGATGTGAGGTACCGGCCCCTCTGAACTAGCTCCAGGAGCAGAATCTTTTCCATTTCCCTGCATAACACTTTCTGGTGCTGGTCCTTCTGGCCTCTGTGATGTCTAGACCCTGTTTGCTTAACAGGGACTCCTTGTTGGCTTTTAAGGTATAAGCCATGCTGAAAGATTGAGAGTCTGCAAGTCTGGGTGTTGTATCTCCCCCCTCACCTGGGTCAAAAGGTCTGAGATCAGGGGAAGCTGCTTGGGGGGCTGCAAGGTCAGGCTGTGCAGTAAGGGGTACCAATGCTGTCTGGGCCAATCTGAAGCAATGAGGGTGGCCTTTGGTCTCTCCTCCCTTATTTTGATCAGTACCTTGAGAATAACAGGCAAAGGAGGGAACGCATACACAAAGAAGGAGTTCCAGGGGAAGGTCAAGGCATCCACCTTCCACGCTAGGAGGTGATACTTTCTGGAACAGAACTTTTGCAGCTGGTGGTTGAGGTGCGAAGCAAAGAGATCCACCTCCTGAGTCTCCCACTCCTGACTGATTTGCAGAAAGATTTCCCTGTGGAGCTGCCATTTGCAGGGGTCCAGTAAGTTTCTGCTTAGGTGATCTGCCAGGGTGTTGTTGACCCCTGGTAGATATTGGGCAACTAGGTGTAGACCCATGAAGGCAGCTGTCAGCCAGAGGTTCATGGCTAGCCTGCACAGAGGGTAAGATTGGGTCCCCAGCATTTGCTGATATACCACATTACTGTGGTGCTGTCTGTTTTTATAAGGAGAACCCCTGGCCTGAGATGAGGTTGGAAGGATGTCAGAGCCTTTTGTACTGCCATCATTTCTTTCTGATTGATGTGTAAGTGAAGGTGCTGGGCATCCCAAAGACCTTGAGTGCACCTGCCTGTTAGGTGAGCGCCCCAAGCAAAGTCTGAGGCATCGGTGGTGATGGTCTGGCCAGTAGGGTGGAGGATGAAGGTAGACCCTTGTTCTTGGCACAGGTCTCTGCCCACCAGAGAAACTCGGCCCTTATACATGGGATCAGAGGTAGAGAGGTCTTTAGAGACTGACAGCACTGGAACCAAAGGCGCTTTAGATACCACTGAAGTTTTCTCATGTGAAGCCTAGCCAGAGGAATTAGAAGGATGCAAGATGCCGTGTATCCCAGGGCTTGCAGGAACTTTCTCACAGTGAGGTGACTTCTGGAAGCCAGCTGGGTAAAGTAGAGAGGCAGGAAGCTATGCTTTTCTGTGGATAGGAAGGCCATTTGGGATGCTGTGTCTAGCACAGCTCCCACGAAAAATGATCTTCCTGGTGGGAGTTTGCTTTGATTTCTTCTTGTTGATAGTGAACGCTAGGGAAGTTAAAAGGGATTTGACAAAGAGAAGGTCCTGGAGCAGCTTTTCTTTGCACTCTGCCTGAATGAGGCAGTCGTCCAGGTAAGGATAAATCTGTACATTTCTCTGTCTGCAAAATGCTATGGCCAGGGCTAAGCATTTGGTGAATACTTTGGGTGCGGTAGATAAGCCAAAGGGCAGTGCAGAGAACTGAAAGTGTTGTGATCCTGCTCTGAAGTGCAGGCATTTCCTGCAGGATTCCCTTATGGGGATGTGGAGGTAGGCATCTTTTATGTCTAGGGTCACTAGCCAGGCCTTTTTTGTTAGCATAGGCAGCAGTTGCTGCAAAGTTAGCATTTTGAATCTGGGGACTACCAGGGAGGTGTTCCGAATGGATAGATCCAGGATGGGGTGCCAAGTGCCCTCTTTTCTGTGAATAAGAATAGTCTGGAATAAAAGCCTTTGCCTGTTTGATCCGAGGGGACAGGTTCTACTGCCCCCTGGGATATGAGAGTTTGGACCTGTTTCAATTTCCCTCCCCAATGATTTAGAGTTAAGTCTGGGTACCCTCTTGGAATTGGGAGTTTGCTGAAAGAGAATATGTATCCCTGAAAAATGATCTTTAAGACCCATTGGTTCTTTGTTACAGAAAGCCAAATTTCTTTGAAGAGGGAGAGCCTTCCTCCTAGTTTTTGATGAATGAAGGGAGGACAGAGGGGGGAGGGGAAGTCATTGTGAGTTTTTGCCATAGAAGGGTGGCTTAGAACTCTCTGCCTTTGGGGCGGAAGTGGTCCACTGTTTGCTTCTCTGCTGGCTCTGGAATAGGGGCCTGGATGGTCTATCCCTGCAGGGCTTACCTTGGCCCTGTCTGCTAGGTGCAGGGAGGACCAGTGCTTAGAGGGAAAGTTCCTGCTGAACCTGGGAGGTTGAACCTGAAAGAAATCTTTTTTTTTTATTTGTCTTCCATTTTTTTAAGCACCTCTTCTGCTTTTACTCCAAACAAGTGCTCCTTATCCAGGGGTGCATCAATAAGTTTAGACTTGACATGATCGGGGAGAGGTTGTTCCTTCAGCTGTGCATGTCTCCTAATGACAGATCCTGTCACTGCTGTTCTGCTAGAGGCTTCTAGGGCATTATATCCACAGTGTAATGAGTGTTTGGCCACTTGACAAGCAGAGTGCAGTAAATCTGCTAACTCTTTTGAATTGGCACAGTCAAGAAAGGTAGAAAGGTAGAAATCTTTTGTTTTAATAGTTCCAAAGTGTGTTTCTGATATTTTAACATATGGAACTGAAAACTGAGTGCTCTGACAACTAAGGTTGCAGAGGTGTATACTTTTTTACCCCATCTGTCCAGAGCTCTGGAGTCCTTGTCAGAAGGAATAGGATTCTTGGCAGAACCAGTCTTAGCTCCTTTAGATCCCTGTGTAATGACTTCTAGGTCTGCAGCAGGATTTTTCTACAGGTATTTGTGAGAATCCAAAACTCTGTAATACATGTCAAGTTTACTGGGAGCAGGTAGGAGGGCATCAGGGGCTAAGCTGGATTCATGGAAAACATCATCCGCCACTTCTAAAATAGGGGGGATGGCCAGGGGTCTGTGCTGGGGCAGGTCCAGAAACTCTCCAAGTCTTTTCTTAGACTGGGGGAAGTTCTGAGATTCCCATTGGAAATGTTCCCTGAGAGTGTGAAGGGTTTCCCCAAAGGAAAGGTCCTCTGGAGGAGAGGCAGAAGGGATGGATTCCTCTGCATCTGAATCCACATAAGCAGTCAGAGGTTGCTGTTCCTCTTCAAAATCTGAATAGTCAGATTCCTCAGAATCCTGTTCTGTCATAATTTCTGGGGAAGGGTGCCTTTTCCCTTTAGAAGTTGTGGCCCGACTACCCCGGATAAGAGAGATGAGATCCTCCGCCATTTTAAGCATTTGTGTTTGGTGTGATGGAGCAGGAGCAAGATGGTGGCTAGAAGCAGATTTTCTAGGACTGGCCTGACTTCTAGGCCTGACAGAATCCATCGGTCTAAGAAAAACAGTAGTCGGATGAGAAGATTTCATTTTTTGTCTAGATTCGGCAGTGCGAAAGGCCTCCTCAGAAGCAGGTGCCTGTGTCACAGCTCCGGACACAACCAAGGCAGACAGCCAAAGGCTTGGAAGATTAAGAAGATTTCTGCGGCATACCGGACTCCGAAAAGGTCTTGGTAGAGGCCTGCACAGATATCGAATCGGGCATCAGGGACTGCGAAAGCACCTCACTGAATTCCGGAGAACTGACGACCTGCCTAGCAGTAACATCGTCGGAAGGCTTAGCCTTGTGTAGTCTGTCTCTATCTTTATCTCTGCTTTTTTTCGGAATGTCCACGGATTGTTGGCTGATGGACACCATATCGGAATGCGAAGACAGAACACGAAAATAACTGTCTACAATAAGAGCTCTATGGTGAATGGTTCTCACATTAAAGAGGGCACAGAACCGGCAACGGGGGACGTCGTGGTCTGGGCCTAAACAAGCGACGCAGTAAGAATGGAAGTCTCGGTGTGGGATCTGCTTTCCATAGGAGTGACAATTGTTAACTTTTTCAGACATCAGTTAGTGCAATAAAAAGGGTCCCCAATGGGGTACTTAGTTTTAGACGGTTTCAGCTGAAATTCAACCTATGGTAACGACTGACTGGCACTTGTGTGAACTGCTTCTGCTAAGGGCTCCATGGCAAGAAAGACTGATGTAATGACGTCGGCTGCCTTGCTTTATAGCACTGACGACCTGACATCAGACTACAGGTGACTGCAGCCGACGCAGAAAAACATTGACTCTGGTATTTGCGCCAGCCAAGGGCTACCATAGCAGGGATAACCCACAGGTGATGAGTGCAACAGTGAAACACGAAGAACATCTTCTTTGGATTCTGCATCTAACCTCAACAGGGATGACTACAAAATCTGACATTCTGTGGACAACCTCTGCCTCTATTGCAGTATTCATTTTGAAAACTTCAAATACTGCTTGTTTCTATCAGTACACTACCAAAAAAGCAGATGTTGGCCTTTTTCAAACCATAAATTTACGACATTCCTCTGGTAGAAAAAAATTAAGAATTAAGAAATATGTCATATCAGTCCACTAACAGAAAACACAAAGACACTGGAGCACATATGTGATGCAATGCTTTTTATGGGATCAACAAAGGTTTTTCAATTACTTGAGCTTTCAGGCTGGCAACAGACCATCACTGGGGCTTAGTAAGTTACTGATAGAAGATCCAGTGCTTAAATATCAACTTGTACAAAGAAAAGGAAGTACATCATTTATTTGCAGTTAACTAAAAACACACTTGAGAAATGTCAGTGTAGGGAAAAATCTGCCACTTAGATGTTTCAGCAACAAATTATGAACTTCATTAACTGCAAGCAAATAATCAGCAATTTACACATTAGTACATGTACTCGCTCACTCTCTCTCACTCTCTCTCTCTCTCCCTCTCATTTACAGGTCATATCCAACTCCTAGAGTGGCCATGCAGATGACCACCTTACCTGATGAGTTTTCAATGCAAAGTGGGAAACAGAAGTATGCTGCCAGGTTTTTCTTCTGTATGACATACACACACACTCACATCTACTAGCAAGAGCCCCTGATCCATTTTATGGCATGTCTTTGGAATGTGGGAGGAAACCATCTGGAGAAAAACCCACACAAACACAAAGAGAATATGCAGACTCCACAAAGAAGTCACCCCAAACAAGAACCACATCAGAGAACCTCTTTCTGTGAGGCAGTGGCTCTACTCATTTCACCACTGTGCTGCCCTCATTTAAATGGTCAAAACACATATGCTTGCACCGAAAAATATTACCTGCTACCAATCATGTTCCCTTATCAGTTTGTTTCAAACTCAATTGCTTTTTTCTCAACTCATTTAATGCTAACCATTGAATACTATCAAACTGAAACCATAACTGCACATTCCCTTAAAATTGCTCAAATAAATTATGTATCTAACTTTGAATACTTAATAAAAATACTTCAATGAAGCCATTAGTGGCATAACATTTCTTTTAAATTGCCAACATGTGAAAAAAACAATGGCACAATGAGCATTATTTTCCTAGTCTTCATCTACAGAAGAAAAAATGTATTTTCCAAAGCATTAAAACTAACAGATAAACTACCTCACTTGATTGTTCAACGTCAACCTTCACATTTGAAAATAAAGAATTATAGGCAAAATATTCACTCAAATATAACTCGCTACTTAACTTAAAACAACCAATATATGCCCTACATTGCTGAGGCAAAATGGTAGGGATAATCTTTGTTCTTAAATTTAAAACCAAAAAAGATTAAAGGTTAAAGAAATGCCAGGGATATTCAGCACACTATTGAAACCATTAGCATTCATGTAGTCACAGTCACTAAATCGGTAGAAGGGGAATCATTAACTACACAGATGAAAGTCAAAGAAGGTCACCTTTTCATATCCTGTACCTCTTATTCAGTTTATATTTGTTGACAAAACTTGTAGATTTGGATTGGCATTTATAACCTCCTCATGCACAACAATACGTGTCCTTTTGAAAAAGGCCTCCTTTCTATGTATTGCTACAACCTTTCGAGTATTATTTGACTGTACTAAATTCTCAATCTGAGGCAAATTTTGCAATCCAAAAACTGCTTCCTTATCTTGCCCATCATAAGAAAAACTATTTCTTAGCCTGATTCATCTCACCAAAGACACTTTAATACCTTCTAACTTAGCCATAGCATAATGAAATATGTACATAAAATACTGACACATCTTCCTATCTCAAATAATACTGACAACATCCCTCTTTATTACAAATTCCCAATAAAGCAGCATCTTATACTGCCATACCACTACCCATTACATCCAATCTTACACTAAAATCTGGTACTATAACCAATAAATAAAATGCTGCCACAATAACCCATACATGTACAACTCACTGCCTCTGTTCCATTTTTTCTCTTTTGTGAATTATTTTACCCAGACAGAATCTGCAGATAGTTGTGATACATGTACAACCTCTATAAACAAAATCAAAAATACAGTAAAATAACACTCATTCTCCAAAATAAACAGCACTCCAACTCCAGAACATTTCTGGCCTATAATAGCGGCATCTGCAACCAAATCTGAAAATGACACTGAAAAAAAAGTGTAGTGCACTCAAAAAAGATGGTGACACCACACTAGAACCAAAATATATAGCAGGCACACCGATGTACAGATTTGGTCCAAATTTCAGATAAAATCCATTCATGTCTCTTAGCAGAAGAAATCTGGACAAAGCCTAACATTATGGGGAGACAAAGACAGGGAAAATAGGGACAGATTTTAAATATTGTTCTTATAAACCCAGAAAGTTGACAGAATAACAGGATTTGCACTAGCATGCATGTGCCGAAGGGTATGAAGTCTAAAACCCAAACTTAAGTCATTATTTAGTGACTTCAAGGCTCACTGCTTTGTCAAAAAAACACTAATTTTATAAGGACAGATCAAAAATATGAGGCGAAAATCTGGACATTCTGTGAAAATCTGGACAGTTGAGTGGTACGCATCCATTCTTCCTTCCACCAACATCATCCCACCAGCTCACCTATCTAAATAGAATGAATAAATGAAGTTCAAAGAAAAGGATACACACACAAGACAAGGACAAGGGCTGATGTTGTAAGCAAGCGTTAATGATTCTGTCACTCTCAGCATTATCAGACAGGTAAAGCCAAGATCAATGCATGGGACTCTTCACCTCAAACTATGTTTTTTTGCATGGAAAGCAGACTACATATTTTCTAGCAGGCTCTTTAAATGGTGAATGAATCTCAAGTGATTTGGAGCATCAAAAAGAGATCTTGATATCAAGCAAGTGACAGAAGCCTATTCTTTTCAGACATTGCTTTGTGATCTATTTCCCACATTCTTATTTGGTTTTAGATTTTTGCAAGAATAAGAAAATAAAATATTTGCTTTAGAAAAACACTCACATTCAATGCCACAGTGGTAATGTGGTATAATGCAAACTGCTACAAGGACTGCCACTGTATAACACAGAGCTATGTAGGCTCTCAGTACTGCTCTGTAACAACCACTTGGGAGGAAGCAATATAAAGGGAAAATGTCGAACAAGTGTCTTGCCTTTTAGGCATGTTAAGTGAAGTAAAGTACAGTTTTGTACCTACCATAAATGTAGATGTTCGAGGATCCACATTGCTGCAGTCATAACCTGTGGGGGTAGTCCGCTGTCCTCAGTCGGCCCAAATACCAAAGAGTTAGGCTGGCGTCGGTCATGGTCGCCCAGAGCTGACGTCAGTACGTAGTAGTACTTAAGCGCATGACCGACGCCATATCCTCAGTCTTTCTTGCCCCAGATGTCAGAAGGCCTAAAAAAGGAAAGGCCAGAGCCAAAATAGTAAATACCCAACAACCACCAGTGAGAAATAATAATAATTATCCCAAAGGAAAGGCAGCAACCCCAAACTATAGAGGGGAAGGAGGGAGGGAAAATAGGACTGCAGCAATGTGGATCCTAGAACATCTACATTTATGGTAGGTACAAAACTGTACTATGTTCTTCGTCTCACATTGCTGCAGTCATAACCTGTGGGTAGAATCCCAAAGCAAAGGAAAAGGGAGGCTGGCAAACTAAAAAGCATTAGGAGCTGCTAACATGCCCTGTAAAACTGCAGTGGCAAACCCAGCCCTAGACTTGGAATAAAGATGAAGGTGGTAATGCTTATTAAAAGTGTGCACTGAACTCCAAGTAGCTGCCTCCAAAATATCCTTAGTAGCTACCCCCCTCAAAAAGGCAGTGGATGTGGCAGTAGCCCTAGTGGAATGAGGTCTGATCCCAGCAGGAACATTCTTCCCATGATGGGAATAACAAAAAGCAATACAATGACCAATCCACTTAGAAATAGTTTGCTTTGAAACAGCTTTCCCTTGTGAACCCAAAGCAAAAGAGATAAATAACTGTCGAGTCTGCCTGAACTCTTTAGTTCTGCTCAAATAATAGCGTAGCTGCCTGTGAATGTCCAAAGAATGCAAGACTTTTTCCCCCTTATTTTGGGGATCAGCATAAAAAGTAGGCAAATGAATAGACTGGTTCAAGGTCACATTAGAAATCACTTTAGGCATAAAAGTAGGGTTAGTACGCAAAGACACCCTATCCTTATGGAATATCAGAAAGGGTTCAACTGCCATGAGTGCCTGCAATTCAGATACCCTCCTAGCAGAAGTAATGGCCAACAAAAAAGCAGTCTTCCAAGACAAAATCTTCAACTCAGACGTAGCTGCAGGTTCAAAAGGAGGTAAAGTAAGCTTCTCCAACACAAAATTGAGATCCCAGGACGGAGTAGGAGCTCTACATGGGGGTCTTATATTTTTTGCTCCTCTAAGAAATTGCTTAAACAAAGGGTGAGAAAATAAAGGAGGGTCACAATCATAGTGAGCAGAAATGGCTGCAGCATGAACCTTTACAGAGGAAAATGACAAACCCTTGTCTAGTAATTCAGTAAGGTACTGTAGTGTAAAACTCAAATTTGGTACTGAGACATCAAAGCCCTTTGTTGTGCTCCAAAGAAAAAATCTCCTCCATTTATCAGCATAAACCTTTCTAGTACTAGGCCGCCTGGCTTCCAAAATGACATCTAAAACCTGTTGAGGAAGCTGAGACCCCACAGGCTCTAAAACAGAATACGCCAGGCTGTTAGATGCAGGGACTGCACCCTGACATTGAGAAAATGATTGCTTGACTGGGACAACAAGTGAGGAATCTGTGGCAAAGGCCAAGGAGGCTCCTGAATTAAACTCCTCAGCAGAGGATACCAGTGCTGATGTGGCCAATCTGGTGCTATTAGAATCATGCAAGGCTTGTCCCGCCTGACTTTCAAGAGTACCTTGGGAAGGAGAGGCAGAGGAGGGAAAGCATAGATGTGAAGGTTGTTCCAACTGAAAGATAGAGCATCCACTTTCCAAGCTTTTGGGTGAAACATCTTTGTGCAAAATTTTGGCAGTTGGAAATTTAGTGGAGAAGCGAACAGATCTATGTCTGGAGTTCCCCAAGCCACTGTCAACTGTTGGAATACCTGAGGATCCAATTTCCACTCGTGGGGATCCACAATTTGTCTGCTCAATACATCTGCTAGGGAGTTCTGTGCTCCTGGCAGAAACCGTGCTTGAAGATTGACGTGCAAACTCAGAGCAGTCTCCCACAATATCATTGCTTGTCTGCAAAGAGGGTAAGAATGGGTTCCTCCCTGCTTGTTGATGTACCACATGACTGTTGTGTTGTCTGTTCGAATCAACACCTGTCCTGGCTGAAGTAGGTCCTTGAAGGCCATCAGGGCAAATTGGACTGCTAACATCTCCTTCATGTTGATATGCAAATGTAGTAGTCTGGGAGGCCACGTGTCTTGAATCCATTTCCCATTGAAGTGTGCTCCCCAAGCCAAGTCCGAGGCATCCGTCGTTATGATCTGACTCGCCTCTTGTCGGGTCACAGAGAGTCCCTTGTTTAGGTGACATTCCTGAGCCCACCACAAGAATTCCTTCTGGATGCAAGGTATTATCCGAATGACAGTGTCCAAATCGTGGCAGTGTTGAGTCCATACACTTTTGAGATACCATTGTAGCTTCCTCATATGCAGTTTGGCATTGGGAAGTACTAGAATGCAAGATGCCATGAACCCCAAGGCTTGAAGGACTGTCCTTGCAGTCAGCCTGGACAGTACTGATAACTGCTGGAAGTATAGATGAAGAGTTCTTTGTTTGTCCGGGGTCAGAAATGCCATCTGAGAAGCTGTATTCAGTCTCACACCCAGAAAGCACATGTCCTGAGAGGGCACTAGACTGGACTTTATTTCGTTCACAGAATACCCTAGGCACCTTAAAACTGTCATCACATACTGTAGATGTTGAAGTAGCTTGTCTTTGTCTTGAGCAAGAATCAGGCAATCGTCCAGATAAGGATAAATTTGTATTCCCCTCTGTCTGAAGAAAGAAATTACAGGAGCCAGAACTTTTGTGAACACCCTGGGCGCAGTAGATAAACCAAAGGGCAATGCAGAGAACTGATAATGAGAAGTACCAGCCCGAAATCGCAGGAATCTCCTGCAGCTGGGCCTGATAGGAATGTGAAGATAGGCCTCTTTGAGATCCAGGGTTACCATCCAGTGATCTTTGCCTAGCATAGGTAGAAGTTGTTGTAATGTTAACATCTTGAACTTTGGAATGTCTAGGTAGGTATTGAGAATGGATAAATCCAGAATTGGCCTCCAAGTGTTTCCTTTCTTTGGCACTAGGAAAAGACGGGAATAAAACCCTAGGCCTACTTCTGACGGAGGTACCACCTGGATGGCCCCCATCTGCAAAAGTAAAGAAATTTGTTCCTGAGCCTCCAGCCTTTGTTGTGGAGGCACATCCGGCATGCCTTTGAAAGGAGGAAAAGTGTGAAAATAAAACTTGTAACCTTGATTTATTATTTCCAGCACCCATTTGTCCTGGGTGACCAAATGCCAGTTTTGTTTGAAAAGTGCCAACTTTCCTCCTAGAGGAGCTGCCAGAAAAGAAGGATCTGGCAGCTGAAGATACAGGTCATTGGGTCTGTTTATGAAAAGGCTGACCCCTGCCCTCACCAGAAGACTGTGCAGGAGAACTCCAAGTCCTAGGTCTGAAAGAACCCTGAGCGTGAGCCCTGCCTCTACCACGTCTAGACCTGCCTTTAGACTGATAATCCGAAGAAGGGTAGGACCATCCTCTAGCAGGCCAATTCCTGCTAAACTTAGGGGGCTGCACCTGCAAAAACTCCTTGACCGTCTGCATAGACTTAGCCTTATCTTCCATCTTTTTCAAAACTGACTCCACAGGAGAACCAAAAAGAACTTCTGATTGAAGAGGAGCATCCAAAATCCGAGCTTTAACATGCTCTGATAAATTTTGATCCTTAAGCCAGGCATGTCTAAGAATAACTGAACCTGTAGCAGCCACCCTGGATGAAGCCTGAAGAGCATCGAAACCATACTGCAAGGAATGTTTTCCAACTTGATCTGATGCATGAACCAACTCCTGCAATTCCTTACACTCTATACCCTCAGATAAAGCATCCACCTTAGATTTCAATTGGCCTAACAAAAAGTTCTGATACTTCAGCATATGAAACTGGCAATTTAAAGCCCTCATAGCTAGCGTAGAGGAGGTGTACACTTTTTCCCCCCACCTATCCAACGCTCTAGAATCTTTATCCAAAGGGACTGGATTCTTAACCACAGAAGCCCTGACACCCTTCGGCCCTTGAATAATAGTTTCCGGGTCAGCTCTAGGACTCTTGTACAAATATTTATGTGCTTCTGGAACTCTGTAATATCTGTCTGGCTTGACAGGAGCAGGGGGTAAAGAATCAGGATTAAGGGAAGCTTCAGAAAAAACATCCTGTACAACATCTAAGACAGGGGGAATAGCCAAGGGCCTATGTTGTGGCAAAAACAAATTCCCTAAGCCTTTTTCGAGAATCTGAAAAATCCTGACCTTCCCACTTGAAATGTTCCCTCATGGAATGTAAAGTTTCAGAAAAGGAAAAATCCTCTGGAGGAGAAGCAGAAGGACAGGAATCCTCTGCATCCGAATCTGAGTAGGGAGGGAAATCCTGAATATCTTCAGCTGAGGACTCAGAGTAGTCTGAAGAATGCTCCATTCCCTCTAAATCTGCCTCCACCCTAGGCCTCTTCTCTGGGGGGGGCATAGAACCCCTGATCAAAGTAATCAAGTCCTCTGCCATTTTCAACATATGTTTTTTAGGAACAGAGGCTGAAGAGCTAGGACTATGGCCAGGGCCAGTAAGACAAGGTTTAGCCTTAGCATGGCCTTTAGCCACTGAGGTAGAAGGCCTAATTACCTTTTGTAAGGATGGAACTACAGATACCTGAGAAGCACCCTCGGCCTGGCCTAACTCCTGAGAGGCCAACTCCTGCAAAAGTAAAGGTTCCCCCTGGGATTCAGCCGAGGCCTCGGCCGGATCCACAGGTTCAACCGGAGGTTCCATAGAACCGGCGTCCGCAAAGGACGACTCATCCGGTTTAGACCTCAAAGATTTATCTTTACGTTTTTTAGCGGTAGCGGGCGTCGGAGGATCCGACGGCATGTTATAGTTACACCGCTTACCGAAAACAAGCCTGGCACAGTCTAATCTTCGTTTAATGGTGCGCTTATTAAATCTAGCACAAAAGCGACACCCGACTACGTCGTGTTCAGGCCCCAAGCAAGGAATACAAAGAGAATGATAGTCCCTATGAGGTATTTGTTTCCCACAAGAAATACAATTATTAACCTTTTCTGACATCCGGATAACTGAGGCAAGAAAAGACAAAAATTTCCCCAACGGGGTACTTAGCCCAACTTGGTCTTCGGTCTGAAACTCGATAAATGACAATTTCAGAACGCCGAACGGCACTTGCAAACGCTGCTTCTGCTTCGGACCACGCGGCAAGAAAGACTGGGGATATGGCGTCGGTCATGCGCTTAAGTACTACTACGTACTGATGTCAGCTCTGGGCGACCATGACCGACGCCAGCCTAACTCTTTGGTATTCGGGCCGACCGAGGACAGCGGACTACCCCCACAGGTTATGACTGCAGCAATGTGAGACGAAGAACATCATCATTTACAGCCTTAAAAACTGTTACGAATCATCAAAGGCAGAAGTACTGATTTCAACATAAACATGGACTGAATGGGAATGCAAGAAACATAATTTTCACTGCCTGTTGTCTCCTACAAAAAAAATAACAAACTGTATTGTGGATACCTTAAACACAGACATCATGCTAATTTTCATGGTGGTATTAAACTGTGATTAAATGAGCATGTGAAGAAATGGGTCTTACCAAATAAGGTACAGTAAAGTGGAGTGCCACAAACAGTGACATGAATAAAATTAAGTGAAAAACTATGAATGAAATCAAGGATGTATACATTAAGGTTACCTCCCTTCAGTTATTGCAAGACTGGTCTGTCAGTCAGCTGGAAGCAAACACTCTGGTCACAGACACAGAAGTAGAAAAGCTGACATGTGTAACACATTACATAAACTAATTATGTGCAGCTTGTAAAACTAAACAATACTCAAATAAATAATGATGCAGTAAAGACCACTAATGGATCCTCAAGGTTGTTGTTGTTGTCTTTCGGTTTTTCCCGGTTAGGGTTCGCCACAGCGGAACTCTGGTCCGCTAATGATTGGCAGTAGATTTTCACGAACGCCATGGTGCCAGTTCAACGTTCAACCTTCAACGAAGGCACACCCATTTACGCACGTCTTTCGAACGTCCACCCGTGTGAAGGGTGAACGTCGAGCTGGCACCTCGGCATTTGTGAAAATCTACTGCCAATCATTAGCGGACCGGAGTTCCGCTGTGGCGACCCCTAACCGAGAAAAGCTGAAAAACAACAACAACAACCTTGAGGATCCATTAGTGGTCTTTACTGCGACATTATTTATTTGAATGTTGTTTAGTTTTACAAGCTGCACATAATTAGTTTATGTAATGTGTTACACATGTCAGCTTTTCTACTGTGTGTAATGGATCCTCAAGGTGCTAGCTGTAAATAATAATAATAATAATAATAATAATAATAACCTAAAATTAGCCTTATGCATCACAGTACACTCAAAAAGGCATGGTATAGAGTAGCACTGTCTGTGACTCATGGTAAAATTGGCAAAGCAATAGGCTTGAATAACATTTCAGAATTATACAATTAGTTATGCCTTTATAGGTTCATAGGTGTTTACTAGGCTAATGATCATAAAAGCCTTTTTAAGCCTAGCCATGCATCCCAAATCTATAAGGTCTGATACCCTTGATAAGTGTAAGCATGGGCCTGGGAGACGAACCATTCACTGGTTACCTGTTTGCATTATAGGCACAAGTGCCAAACCAGGGATGAATTTCCGGTTTCCCATCCAATTGTCCAAGTTGCACTTGAATTGGGTTAGGGAGAAAATCTGCTTCACATGGACGGGGAGCCTGATCCACAGACGGGGTAGTCTCTGGGATACATACCTATTTCTCCAGCAGGTCCTATTTGCATCACAGGCAAGGTTTAAGTCTTTATAACGAGTAATTCTGGTACTGTTTGTTTTGTGGATATGCAGGAGGTCCATCAGAGTGGGGTCAGACAATGCCCTGTATACCAGGTATAGATCTCCCCTCAAAAGCTTGTAGGAGACAAAATATAGGGATAAGGCCTTGAGGTGGTCTGCATGGGACATATTACTCGCACCCTGTGTTCTTTTAGTGAGGAACCTCTGTGGATGTTGCAGTTGTTGGATATGCCTGGTTAGGTACATACCAAGGGGTGCACTGTACTCAATCATAAGTCTGATTAATGCAGTATACAGTGGGACAATGACTTCCTTGGACTTAGATGCCATACCTTTGTTTATAAGTTGTACAACATATAAAGATTTCCTCACCACTGTAGATATATGATAATCAAAGACTAGATTACTATCTATGTACAGTGGATATAAAAAGTGTACACACCCCTGTTAAAATGCCAGGTTTTTGTGATATAAACAAATGAGACCACAATAAAACATTTCAAAACTTTTCCCACCTTTAATGTGAGCCATGACCTGTAAACTTCAGTTGAAAAACAAACAAATCTGTTAAGAGAAAAATATAAAAAAATAAAAAACATACAATAAGCTAGTTGCGTAAGTGTGCAGACCCTTAAACTAATACATTGTTGAAGCACCTTTTGATTTAATTACAGCATTCAGTCTTCTTGGGTACACACCTGCCATCAATTAAAGAGACTCTAATTAACCCCAAATAAAGTTCAGCTGCTCTAGTAGGATTTTCCTGACATTTACTCAGTTGCCTGCTACAGCAAAAGCCATGGTTCACAGAGAGCTTATAGCATCAAAGGGATCTCATTGTTGAAAGGTGTCAGTCAGGAGAAGGGTACAAAAAATTTAAACAGCAGTGGATATACCATTGAACACAGTGAAGACAGTCATCAAAAAGTGGAGAAAATATGGGACAACACTGACATTGCAAAGAGCTAGACGTCCCTCCAAAATTGATAAAAAGACAAGACAAAAACTGGTCAGGGATGCTGCCAAGATACCTACAGCAACACTGAAGGAATTTCTGACAAGTACTGGCTGTGTACTACATGTGACAACAATCTCCCTTATTCTGCATATGTCTGGACTATGGGGTAGGGTTGCAAGATGGAAGGCTTTTCTTACACAGAAAAACATCCAGGCCATGCTAAAATTTGCAAAACAATACATCAGGTCTCCCAAAAGCATGTGGGAAAATGTGTTATGGTCTCATGAGACCAAGGTTGAAAATTTTGGCCACAATTCCAAAAGGTATGTTTGGCGCAAAAACAACTCTTCGCATCACCAAAAGAACACCATCCCCATGATGATGCATGGTGGTGACAGTATCATGCTTTGGGGTTGCTTTTCTTCAGCTGGAACTGGGCTTTAGTCAAGGTGGAGGGAATTATGAACAGTTCCAAATACCGGTCACTTTTGGCCCAAAACCTTCAGGCATCTGCCAGAAAGCTGAAGATGAAGAGGGATTTCACTTTTCAACATGACAATGACCCCAAGCATACATCCAAATCAACAAAATAATGGCTTCACCAGAAGAAAATTAAAGTTTTGGAATGTCCCAGCCAGAGCCCAGACCTAAATCCAACAGAAAAACTGTAGGGTGACCTGAAGAGGGCTATGCACAAGAGATGCCTTGGCAATCTGACAGATTTGGAGAGGTTTTTCAAGGAAGGGCGAACAAATACTGCCAAGTCAAGATGTGCCATGCTGATAGACTCCTACCCAAGAAGACTGAAAGCTGTAATTAAATCAAAAGGTGCTTCAACAAAGTATTAGTTTAAGGGTGTGCACACTTATGCAACCAGCTTATTGTACATTTTTTTATTTTTTTATATTTTTCCCCTAACAGATTTGTTTGTTTTTCAACTGAATTGTACAGGTTATAGGTCACACTAAAGGTGGGAAAAGTTCTGAAATGATTTATTGTGGTCTCATTTTTTATATCACAAAAACCTGGCATTTTAACAGGGGTGTGTACATGTTTTATATCCACTGTATCTACATATTAAAAAGGGATTTATTTCATTATTTTAATATTTGTTAAACAGCTAACACCACTAACTACTGTTGCCTACATTTTTGGTGAACCATGAGCTTTATCCTGGTTAAACAACTTATTATTGCAGTCAAGTACATTATGCTAGTGGAGGCTGGGGGAATCAGACTCATATCTACAGGATGCCTCTTCTTTACAGTGCAAGACAATAACAATTTATGCCTGTGTATGGCTTAAGAAGAGTGGCTGATGAGTTTAACATTTAACAGGATCTTTTTTTCACCACCAGCCATGGTTATCTTATTCAGAAGGGTAACCCGGTGTCCACTGTTTGGGTAGGGTATGTTCTAGTTTTGCTAATGACTAAATGCAGTTACGTCTGCCTGTAGTGAAGGATTTTCTACTTCTAAAATTATGCTTCTACACAATGACATAGAGGTGGGTGTGAGACAGAATATGCCTTACTGAAAAAATGGAAAATAATTTTATGTTGGAATTGTTATTGAGTCATTAAAGAAATATGGCATCTTTATTAATTATATTCTTCAGTATATTTTCCTAATTGGTAGACAATCACTATGAATATGTGCCATTTAATTTAACCTTTAGTCTCCTATGCTGAAACCACTATCTAGTCTGCTTTGTTCACTAGTCACCCTATATTATTCTGTCCGTAGTTTCTGTTTTTACCACATTAAGATTACAAGCTCTGTGGAAACTAAGGTTTAGTAACAATCAAAATAGATTTTCCATACAGGTACACCTTATGATGATGTGAGGTATTGCCAGCTATGCCAGGAAAAGTAAGGCAGTGAATGTATAACACATGCCAGCATAGCTAGCTGGAATTTTGTAAAGAATTATATGTCATTTGTATATCAAACTAATTTGTACAGGTGCTTACGTTAAAAAATGCAATTGCAAAGCTGCTTGTGTTAAAAATGCACCAACAGTGGGTCTTGAGGGTCAGAAAAGAAATACACCTATATGTCGGACTGTATTGTAACTGTTGAAATAAATATATCATAACAGAGTATACTGGGAGAGAAGAGGTTAATCTCAGTCCAGCTAACTTTGAAAAAATAATCTGAAATTAAATTACTTGGTTTAGGCCATAAAGATTGTATCTTACAGTTCTGATTGCAGTCAGAGACAAACTGACTGTGAAAACCAGGACTAGGAATCCTACTGCATTGTCCTTATGGGTGAACTAATTACTACCCTGGAAGGGTGGAAGTTTATGAAATGGTTTTGTAGCTTCCAGATGCTATAACAAACACATCTTAGCAAATCTCTGTGTGTGTGCATGGTAACACATATATGTAAGATTCTGACTCAATTTCTAGTAAAGAGGGTAGTCTGGGAACTAGAATTCAGGTGAGCAGATGTATGTGATGTCATTCTGTAATCCAGCACTGGAATGATCTTTTAATACTAAATGAAACAGAAGTCTCACAGCAGTCTGTTTTTTCTAGTAAAGGGGGTAGTCTGGGAACTAGAATTCAGGTGAGCAGATGTATGTGATGTCATTCTGTAATCCAGCACTGGAATGATCTTTTAATACTAAATGAAACAGTAGTCTCACAGCAGTCTGTTTTTGAAACCTGATAAAGAAGGATCACCCACCCACTTCACCTTGCTTTAGTAAGTAACCAGGGAACAGTAATTCTTTAGATCGTAATTCTTTAGATCATTCAGGAAAATACAGTGAGATTAGTTAAGTACATTTTTCTGTATCTGTGTGAATCTATCCATCTGTGTTATTTTCAATATTTCCTGTGACTAAGACTCTGGTGTTTATTGTAAATAGATATTTAATATTTTCATGTTCTTTTACTATTTATTATTAAATATATTTAAACTTTTCATTGTGGTTGGTCTTTTGGAGAATATTTTAACCTTTGAGAGTCCTTACATTTATTTGGTGACACTGTGGCCGCTCCTGAAAACCTTGCTGCATTGGTCAAACACTGTCATTTGTATTAGTATTTATTTTACAAATATAATTGGATAATCTGATAAGAGCCTTAGAGTAGCTGGCTTTAGATTGCTCTGGTGGTAGTATCTACCTAATAGTCTGGACAGAAGGGACATAGCTGGTAAATCTGTGCCAGCCTTTTCCAGGGGTGTGTGTGTGTGTGTGTGTGTGTGTGTGTGTGTGTGTGTGTGTGTGTGTGTGTGTGTAAAAATCAAAGTGTGTTTATGTCAGCAACTTGGAGCAGGGACACAGAGCACTGGTTTTGCGGAGAGGGTGGTAGAGGAATTGGTTTGGAACACTCAGCTGAGGACTCAACTCTAAAGCTATGTCAGTGTGGAGTCTTATTTGGGGACTGGTGTGAGAGACAGAGAGAGAGGGAAACCCAGCCCCAGGACAGGAGTGTGTTCCCTGTGTGTTCTTAAGGGAAATTGTGCTTGGTGCAGAGAGCTGCATCTGGAAATACTGCGTGTATCTGTTTTTGTTCCAAGTGAATGTCCCTCATCGGTGTCAGTGGTGAGTCTTGAGGCTACTTGATTACTGACCTAGAGGAGTGGCATCACAAACCTTATTCATTTACTTCTGTTACGAGACTTGGACTGCTATTTTGTGACTTGCACTAAAAAATGATAAATTAATGTATCTCTGCCTTTACAAAAAGAATACAGAATGCAATCCACCATCATAACTCCCATATTCTTACCCACCAAATTCACAACCCACTGCCAGTGGCAAGTTTATCCTTAGGAGAAGTTAAGAGTAGATATCCATTCAAACTAACATACATATGTACCCACTGGCTGCCAACAAAATTCCAGGCCCTTGTTATCCCTGTAAAAATTTCTCATCTGTAATAAACTTTTGCCATGCAACAGAAGGGTGTCAAGGACTTACAGCCATTCAACCCTGAGAAGTGGAAACTTTCCTTATAAACATGAGCTACTCTTCCACAACCAAACAAAAAAAGGAACAGTTCTCTCAACAAACCTGGATCGGTGTGTTGGGAATGAGAGTACAGCAGATATCCTTGTTCTTTGCAGTTATTGGATGATGTGAAATACACAAAATAATATACTATTTAGCTACAAATTTGAGAACAAATGACAAAGACAATGCAAACGTGTTTAATGTTAAGAAAACAGGATAAGAAACACAAAAAGACTTAAATTCACCACAGTTAATCAAACGGTTGAGTTCACCTAAATGTAAAACTTGGCAAAAAGAAATAATCTGCTGAAAAGCAACTTAATAATAAATGGGATTGCTTAATGAAAAATGTGGACAATAAAAACACAGCCACACATACCATCTTGAGGTTCTTCACCACCATCTCACTGGAAAGTTCCTGTTCTTTTAGTTCCACTTTGAGGGTCCTCATGTCTTTGCGCAGCTCACTTTCCTGTGTGCGGTGTTCCTTCTGTGCTAGCTTCGTGGTAACAGTATTCTCAGCTTTCAACTCAGAGATATTGTTCTGATGTTCATACAGTAAGTGCTTAACTTTCTGTTTATACACCTGATGAGAGAAAATAAAAACCATGAGCAAAAGTAAAAAAAAAAAAAGAATCACATCCATAACAAGGAGAGTAGAAGTTTTACACAGTTTGCTCTACTTAGTAATACATAACATAACTGCATTTCAAATCCAGCTTTGTAAGTAAATTTAGATTTTGTCAATATATTTATCTATGCATTTGGTAACCCTGTATGTGTTCTGGTCAACCATTTTCAGTAATGACTCAAGCTACAATATAAAATAATACAGCAGACAACAAAAATAAAGTAAATATAAAAACCAGAAGAGTATATCATGTTGAGAAGATATCAAGTACAAAATGGAGGTTAACGATTTTACAAAAGTATACAGTGCACAGGCCTCAGCTATGTTTTCAGTTCAGGGCCTCCTGTCCCATGTAGTGTGACATATTCATTACACCCACTATCTAATACTTGTAGTCTGTTTCTAAAATAAATCATAACAACTGTTTCTGACATCATTATCATCAGTAAAAAAGCTGTTCCACTTTATTAATTGCAAGTTAGACAGTTTTGTCACACAGTTTCGCAGTATTCTCTGTAGTTCAATTGTATGACATCTCTCGAATGACTACCTGTATTTGTTTCCCTTCCCTACCACCCCATATCTCTCAACCTTCCAGTCTTCAAAATGTGAAACATTCTCTCTCATAATGTGGAACATTTACAAAATAACTTCAAACAGGAAGCTCACACATGGTTAAACGTATTACTTTACAAGATGTTATTTTAATGAATTATTATGATTCAGTACTATTTACCATATGTATTAGTACAAAAGAAAATCTTAAAGTGTGGCAGACTCTTTCAGTGTGGAATATGGACTTTTAAGACTCAAAATAAGGAACATTCTTCAGAATGAAGTACACTTAGAGGTATTCCTACCCCAGATATGCAGGTTTCCAACCTATGTCAAATTATACAATGACTGTTATAAATGTAATAATTTAAAGCTTTAGAAATTAAGTATCAAAATACAAAATAAGAAATAAGATAAACCACATTTGGTCAGCTGGAATATGGTCCATCCCTAACAGCTACTAATTTTACTTAATTTCAAACAAAATATGTAGAATCATCATTCTCTTCCCCAGACAAATACATAAATGCCAAACATCTGCTAAACCCAAAATATTTCCTGTTAACCAAAGGGCCAGCTTTACTTGGCTCATAATTATTTATATTTTTACAGAATCATAGATCCTCTCCATTTGCTGCCTAACATACCTTATGAAGCACCTTCTATAACCTTAGAAATGAAACTCACAGAAGACCTCCACTGCAGACCCTCCCAAAAAAGTTCAGTGCAACAACCCAAGCTTCCCAATTCTTGAAGCCAAACACTTGGCATCACTTCAATCTCCCTTCAAACACATTACCTCATACACAAAATTCCATTCCCAGCAAAAAGCAGAGCTTTTCAAACAGGCTAAATGCAAATACGCAACTGTTTTCCCTCAGGCCACCTAGCCTAGCTCTAGGTATATCTCTTCTCCTTAATACACCTCCTCCTGTTATCTAACCAACAAACATGCTGCAGTCGAAATCCTTTATAATTCTCTCCAATTCACTCAAATCCACCCTACTTCACTCTCTCTATTGATATATTTGTGCTTCCTCGCATGTAGTTATAGTATATTGATGCACTTCATTGTCTAAGGCAATTTGCATCTATTTTAGCTACATTTTCTTACATTTACTTGTCAATATTTATTGCCCTCGTGATTTTTTATTTTTATTTTATAAACTCCTGAACTTTGCATCCTTTTGTGAGATGTTTATTTTTCATTTTTTGCAATCACTAAGGCTGGTGCTGAAATTACTCTATTGTGATCAGTTCTCCACCCAGTTAATAAATAAATAGATAGATGAATTCACAAAAATAAATTACATATATACATAAATAACATAATTAAATAAATGTACTACACCTATGTCAGACAGTAGTGGAAGTAAGTTTTGGACAGCCAGCTATACTGTTTCCAGAAAAAGCTTTAGAACAGATCACTTGGAAATACTGATGCTGTATACAAACACACATACTTACACACACTCACACTCACACTCACACTCACCAAAGTGAAACAATGTGATCACTATTTGGTTTGCTAGTAAAAAAAGAACATGTGTTTCATTCTCCAAAGGAACACAAGGAAATATCAGCATGCAAAACAACTTGTTTAAATTCAACTCAGAGCTAAATGAAATAATATCCAAAAAGTAACTCATATAATAGCATACTGGAGTTAATGTTAAGTATTCATCACAGCATTTGGATTTTACAAATGAAGTGTTGAACACAACTTTAAAATAATTCTGTCCATACATCAGGCATCAGAACAGTTCCAGGTCATCCAGAAGTCCTCCGTAACTAATGCTCCCCCTATTTCTCACCTCACTCATGCCAGTATATAAATGGGTAGTGTCTGCATATGCCCTACAATTCTGCAACAATCTAAAGGCCAAGCTCCTTAGGCTGCCCAAAACAAATTTAATCCTTGGCTGAGAAGTTTAACAAATGTCAAGGAAAGTTCAGTTGTGTAAGTAAACTTACCATAACAGTAGATATTCTAATGGATCACTGTTGTAGTAACCTAAGGTACCTGGGTCCTACCCTAGTGATGGGTCAGCTTCCAAAGCTTATGCTCACCTTCCATCTGCTCTGTCAAAAACTCAAAGGGATCTCCAACATAAAGGCAGTTACAGCCTCAAATTAGTGAATGTTTTTTTTTTCTAGAAAAGTAAGGCAAAAGCTCTGAAAGTGCAACACCAGGAAACAAATCCTACAGTAAACTATATAGATAAGGGTTTATACATTCACGAACTGGTAATACAAAATGAAAACAGCCAAAATAAAAAGGTGGAAGGAGGGGTGGCTACTGCAGTAGTATTCTATTAGAACATTTTCTGTTATGGTAATGTTTACTTATATTGGATTACCACAGCTTAGAAACTAAGAAGGAAGGAAGAAAAAATAAGCTAAGAATCCAGGATCCCCTGGTAAATGGCCCATAGCAAAGCCTTTTCTGGACATGGAAAAGGAATTTGTAGAAGTATGAACAGGAGGGCCAAGCTGCTGCGTGTAGAATACCTCTAGCGTCCACCCCTTCCTAGAAAGCCACCAAAGCAACCAAAGCCCTAGCAAAATTGACCCCAACCCTGCCTGGAAGAAGCTTAGGGTAACAAAAGAAAATAGCATGAGGCAAACATCTGGAAATAGTATGATTTGACACTGGTTGCCTTTTCTCTTTACCTTCAAAGGAGAAAAACAGCCTGTCGGCTTTCATGAAGGCTTGAATTTTATCCAGGTTATATCTGAGTTGTTTTGATACAACATGCATGTCCACAAGCAACAGCCCCTGTCTTCTGTGAGCACATCCAATTTGCAGGGAAGTCTGTGGTAAATGAACTGCTCTTGTCCAGATTGAAAAGATGGAAGAACCACTGTTGCCTTAGCCAAAAGGGAGTTACCACCACAACGCTTTGGGGAGTCCATCTGGATCTTCAGAAGAACTCTGAATATCAGTGGAAAGGAAGGAAAATCATACAGGTGCATTCCTATCCATGGGAATGAGAAAACATCTATCTTTCGGGCCTGTTTACAAGGAGTCCTGGAGCTCAATTTCTTTAGTTTGCTATTCTGAGAGAAGGCAAACACATCTAATTGAGGTAATGCCCACAGTTGGATCAATTCTTGGGAGAGTTTGTTCTGGTCCTGCTTAACTTTTCTGCAATCTGGAATCAATGAAGCCTGAAGAGTTAAACTGAATTGGACTGCTATCTCTCAGGTTATCATAGCAAATCTGAAAAAAGGAACAGTGCCTTATCATAGTTTGTTTATGCACCAAATCACTGTAGTGTTGTGGGTGTAACTTGCAAAAGTCTTAGTGAACAGAGATGATTTAAGGCTTTCAGGATGTTGATCACTGCCAACAGCTCTCTTCTGTCTGACACGAGGATTTCACAGATCTCACCCCTTTGGAAACAGGTCCCCACTGCAAGTCCAATGCCTCTGTACTGACAGACAAGAGAAAAAGTGCTTGGTAGACAGAATGGGAGATCTTGACTGCAGCACACCTATTCTCCCCACCAGAGAATCTCTCTTCTTACAAATCCCAAAACAGGGATCGGAAAAGATGAAGATGCTGAGTCATGACTGACCTGAGGTACCACTGGATTTTTCTCATATGGAATCTGGCCAAGGTAAGTGTGAAAATCACTGATGCTGTATACACCAAAATCCTGAGAAATTCCCTTGCAGATACCTGGCCTTGGATAGAGAAACTTAAGAAGAACTTTTGAAACATCTCTGCTTTGTCTGGAAGAAAGTCTCTTAACATGACAAAATCTAACAGACATCCCAAGAATATAATTCTATGAGAAGGATGAAAGAAGATTTTTGTAAGTTGACCTGAAAACCCAGTTGAGTAGCAGATTAGGAGCAGTTGCTGAAGACTCTTGAGATATGGGGAAGGAGTCTGGAAAGACAGACACTCGTCCAGATATGGAAAATGTGAATGCCTCAAGGTCTGCAATAAGCAGTTACAGGAGCTAAACACTTTGAAAATACCCTTGGTGCGGTGAAAACGTCAAAGGATAAGACAGAAAAGTGATAATGAAGCCAGATACAGAAAATCTTAAAAACAATTTCTCATCTGTTTCGCAAAGGGAATGTGATAAGCATTCTTTAGGTTTAACTTTAGTGTGAAAGCTAGAGACGGGATCAGGGAATGAAAGGAAAGCATTTTTAACTTTGGAATCTTGACTAAAAGATTTAAACAGGAAAGGTCCATTACAGGCTTACATGATCCTTCCTTCTTTAGTAAAAGAAAAATCCATGAATAAAAATATTTGCCAATTTGGCAGGGAGGCACTGGTTCTATTACTACATGTGCAAACATTAGATGTAGTCTGGGAGGAAACAAGGAAAGTTTGTTCATAGGGCAACAGGGAATCCCCAGGGAAGGAAGGACAGAGGTATGTGCATTGTCAAGTATACGCCTGCTGAATTACCTTTAAAGCTCATTTGTCAGGCACAATTTGGTACAACAAGGGAAGATGAAGTCTCAGAGATGGAAAGATTTGAACAGACAAATGGCCATGCTGACTGGGGTACTGTTCTTGATTTTTAGAGGTTTTTCCTTTCTTTTTGGAGCCTCCTTACTAGTGCTAACTGCTATTTGACTGTTCCTTGCTGCTTATATTACTTACTGAAAAAGGGAATTGAGTATGAAGGGAAATTTTTATTTGCTTTAAAAAGGAGGTTTGAAAATTTTTAATCATCCCCTGAATCAGCTTTACCCTTTCATCACACTGCACGAGTACCTCAGTTGTAGAAAGGTCAAAAAGAAGTTCCTTATCTAAGAGAAACTTTAAACTTTCAGTTTTAACATCTTCAAGAAGTGTTTGAGAATGAAACCAAGCCACTCTTCTCATAACTGACCCAGAAGCAGCAGTTCTGGATGAAGACTCATTAGCACCATAAGAGAACATGAGAAGCAGATATTAAAGAGGCATTCAAAGATTTTTTAACCTTAGAAGAAGGAAGTTTTTTTATTTATTTATTCAATTTGGTAACTAGAATAAGGCACTGATCCAAATGGACCTATTTCAGTCCTGGCCCAGTCAAATGACAGTACACAAGCAAGTTAACAAGCAGTATGAAGACAAACAAAATGTTGTGAGAAGATAGAAATGAAGCAATAATAAAGTACACAGTACAGGCGACAACAGGAACAGATGATTAGAGCAAAGAGGGTAGAAGAAGAAGAATTAAACAGTGAAGGGATGGAGTAAAAGACAGCAAAAGTAATGTAAGGGCACACAGAAATTAACTATATACAATGTAGAAGAGATGTCACATATTAGTGTAGGGAAATAATGTGAGGAAAGACAATGATACCTGAATGATTAAGGGTAGAGTGAGGGATTAGTGATGTATCCAGAGGGAAAGCACTGGCAAACTGACTCGGACTTGAGATAACGTTTATGGTGATCATGGAATGAGGGGTTTGAAGTGAGGTCTTTAAGATTAGAAGAGAGGGATTCCCAGAGTTTGGAGCCTAAAATGTAGAGGGCATGATTAGTGCAATGAAGTCCAGTTCTGGGACACTGACTAAGTGGACCAGAGTAGTTAAGACTTCCTAGATTGTACCTGTGGGGGTTGTCCGAAAAGGTTGGAGGCTAGGGAAGGCCAGATGGGTTCTATGAGGAGCTTGGAAAGCTGCTATCCAAGAAATAGGTTGGCATGTTTTTCGACAGGCAGTCAACTGGCTTTATTAAGTGTGATACAATGATGCTCACTTCTAGGGGAGAGGGTAATGACATGGCAGATACAATTCCTTACAGTGTAGGTGGTGGAGGTGTTTTTCTTGAATGATTTTGCAATCAGCGGAAGTCCATATTCAAGCTGTGCTAGTAGAATGTCTTTGCCTATGGCATTCTTGGTTGGTGTGGAGAGAAAGGGAGATATTTTATAGGACCAGAATAAAAGGGAATTCATTTTTTCCGTATTTGTTCGAGGTGAATGTGAAAATTCAGTGCAGGATTGACTCACATACCAAGGTATTTGAAGGAGATGATTTGATCAATGGTGTGCCAGGATTGTCATGGAAAATAAGTAATTGAGAGTTTTTCTGCATTTAGGGGAGGTGCCGAACAGCATTACTTTAGTTTTGCAAGTGTTAAAAATCAGCTCTTTCTCTATGAACCATTTGATAAAAGAAAGGAAGTCAGCTTGTAGTTGTTGTATGGCCGAGGTGGTCAGTTTTGATTGAAATACGACCATGTCATCAGCATAAAGTAAGGGAAAGAGGTGAGGGAGTTTGGCCAAACGGCAGTTTATTAATAAAAATGGAAAAAAAAAAATGGGAGTCAGAATCGTGCCCTGAGGGACTACTTCAAGGAGAGGGGTGAAAGCAGAGAAGGTGTTCTGAAATTGAACCGAGAAGTACCAATTGGAAAGATAATTTTTAAACCAGGGAGCTGTATATGGGCTAATTTCCATTTAATTTAGGTGATGAAATAGAATGTAAAGGTCGAGCATATCGAAATCTCTGATGAGGTCAATAAAAATAGTTCCAATGAGGAGACTTTTGTCCATAGCCAGGAGAATGTTATCAGTAAGTGTCCAAAGTGCTGTAGAAGTGCTTCTACCAGCCCAAAAGTCATGCTGTTTTGGAGGACAGTATATGATATTGGGACATTTAATGGCGTAATGGGTAAGGTTCATAGGTAGGTACTAGGCTACTGGCCCTAGGGCCTGTACAAGCCTAGCCAAAAAGGTTCCCTGGCTTTCGCCACCCAAGAAAATTATTTTCCTGTGCCCCTGTCAAGCAGAACCACAGAAGTGATCTCCTGGGTGAATTTCCTATTACCCATCCAATCATCAAGATTTTTCTTGAAGAGTGTTAATGAGGAGCTCTGTTTGACATAGATAGGTAGTCTGTTCCAGAGTATGGGAAGTCTCTGGGACAGGAATCTATCCCTCCAGCATGTTCTGTTTAATGTGGTGACAAGGTTTAGGTCCCTAGAGCATGTAGCTCGGAGGGATTGGGATTTCTTTAAGTGGAGCATGTCCAACAGCCGGGTTTGACATAGCTTTGTATGTTAGGCAGAGATCGCCTCTGAGTAGGCGATATGTGATGGAGTAAAGCTGGAGTTTTTTGAGACAGTCTGCATAAGGCAACTGTTTGAGGCCAGTAATCGTCTTTGTGAGGTATTTTTGTGGCCTTTCCAGTTGTTGTAGATGTCTTGTGAGGTATATACCAAAAGGGGCATTGTACTCTATAATGGGTCTAATGAGTGATGAGTAAAGAGGAACAATGACCTCTTTTTTTCTGGATGAGAAACCTTTTGTGATGAGGTGTGCCATGTAGAAGGATTTCCTGACCACTGTGGCAATGTGATTATCAAAGGAGAGACTACTGTCCATCTGTGTCCCAAGGTCTTTTATCACACTTTCGGTGTTAGGTAGACTACCGCCTATGTGGTAGTTCATGGGTACAGAGTGTTTACCAAAGGGGATGACAATGCACTTTTTGGCATTGAGCTTGAGACCATGTCTTTGACACCAGGCATCTGTCTCAGTGAGGCCCTATTGTAGGATGTCCACATCGTCAGGAGTTTTGATTATGGCTCCTAGTTTGCAGTCATCTGTGAATTTAGTTAGCCAAAGACCTTCTGTGTTGGCCTGTACTTCAGAGAAGTAGATACCAAACAGGAGAGCACCCAGGACTGAACCCTGTGGTACTCCACTTGTCACTGGTCTGAAGTCTGATTTGGAGTCTGCTACTTTCACAGTGTGGGTTCTGTCAGTAAGCCAGTTGGCAACCCATCTTGTGACATAGGGATTTATACCTAGTTTAGTAAGTTTATCTATAATTCCAGAGTGGGGATGGTGTTGAATGCCTTGGCGAGATCTAGACAGGCTGTGTGAACCACCTTACCCTCATCTATGGCTTTGGTGACTACTTCAAAGAAGTCTATCAGGTTTAGGAGACATGATCTGCCTTTTACAAACTCAAACTGTGTGGGGTCCAGAGTTTGGAGATCTCCAATGTCTTTGTTTATGAGTTCCATGATGATACGTTCCATGGCCTTGCAGACTAGGCTCGTCAGGCTAATGGGGTGCTAGTTCCCGGGGTCTGTTGTGGCCCCCCCCTTTGTGGAGTGGGATAACTGTCATGGTGCGCCATTCAATGGGCACAAAGCCTGAGGTGAGGCTATGATTGAACATGGTACTTAGGTGGGGTGCCAGTTCATTCTGTAATTCATGCAGAAGGCAGCCTGGGATGTTGTCAGGTCCCATGGATGCTGTGTTCTTGGCTTTGGAGTGTGAGGTTTTTACCTGTGCAGCCGTGATTACAGGAACTTTGCATTCTTCCGGTATTGATTGCAAACTAATTTTTTTAAGGATTTTACCAAGTATAGGAAAAATGGGTTAGTATTTTGGGGGAGGGGGTTAGCAGTGGCTCTTTTGCAGCTATCAGGCAAGACATTTTGAGTTAGGCAGAGATTATAAATGTGAAGGGGGAACTATGAAGTCCTTACATAGGAATAAGAACCATGGAAGAAGATTGTAAGGACCAGCAGGTGAGTAAGTTTTCAGTTCTTCAAGTAGTGGTACTATATGTTTAGCACTGATTGCTTTGAAATGAAAAGTGGGAACATAGAGGGGAGAAGATAGCCTAGAGGGAGAGGAGGGGAGTGGTTATTAATGGAATCAGGGATGGGAAGTATACAGAAGTCCTTGCTGAAATCAGTATTTGTGAAGAGAGAGATGAGGAGTGTTAACTGTACTAGTATTGCCTGTCAGGTAGGTTGATTTCTGTCCATTATTCTTTAGGTGAGTTAAGAAGGGATGACTGATACTTATTTATAATGGGACTTTTATGTTGCCTGATTACTTAAGCTAAGAAATCTAGCTAAACAGGCATAGTATTTCTTGGATTTTGAGGATGGATTATTTTTCCAAGTATGCCAGGCAATGTCCTTGAGACAAAGGAGGCATTTGAGTTTGTATGTGAGACATCTGTTTTTGGGGGGGTTTATACAGCAGTGTGAGTTTAGGAAACAGCAAGTCTTCAGGTTATTGAGAATTTGTGTGAGGAGAATGCTGCAGTGGTCAGGGTTAGTAGAAGACAGAGAACAGAAGGCCAGTCTAATGAGGATAGAATTGTCTAAAGTTTGAGAATGTTGAACTGGGATTTGTTATGGAACAATATGAGGGAGGCACAAATTCTGTTTTTGTGGTAAAAGATATTGAAGTTGATTGGACAACTGTCACTGAAGGAAGAGCATGGTGCATACCTCTCAACAGTACAGATTTTCGCAGAATATACAGATTTTTGCCTCGTAATTTTGGTCTGTTTCTCATAAAATTGCGGTTTTCTGGAAAATCATTGGAAAATAATTCAGGGTTGAAGTCAGAAAATAATGACAGACATTTGAGTTTCAAACTTCATAACCCTCGAAAAATGCATGCTAATGCAAAAATTGTTATTCCATCTAATTTCTAAATTTGCAAGAGCAATATTTAAAAAGTGTCCCTATTTTTGGGCCTTTGTCCACCAATTATTTATCGCTTTGTCCAGATTTCTTGTTCTAAGGGTTGAGAGGTATGGCAGGGTGAATAAAAATTTGAGAAATAATGTTAGGATTATTAGTAATAATAAGATCAAGAACTGAGTGGTGAAAAAAGAGTTAGGGTTTGGTTTGATGGGTTCAGTGACTGTCTGTTAGTTTGAAGTCATTAATGATTTCCAAGATATTGTTTTGATGAAAGCCAAGAAGGCTGGGACTGATGTCCCCTAGAAGGATGAAGTTTTTGTGATTTTTTTTTTATTGAGGAAGTAATTTCAGGCAGAAGGGTTTGACTTTGACTAAGGAGGTGGGATAAGGGAGGTAAGTAACAGCATGATGAATAGGAAATTTGTTATATGAGGGCACACGGAGAAGTAGCCAGTTAGAAAGACAGTCTGAGCTAGTGTTTTGACCTAAGAGTTGGACACTTAATTTACATTTAAAAAGCATTAATGTTCAACTGGCAGGTCTAGAACCAGGTCTCCCATCAAAACAATAGTTGCACCCAGGATAGAAGTGGTCGATTACAGCTATGATGTCAGGGTGTTGGAGTGTGAAAAAGGCTGTTTAGTTGGTCCATTTTGTTCTTGCTACTATAGGGATTAATTAACACACAAGAAGACAGAGATGGGACAGGGTTAAGTTCAATGCTACTGCATAGGAGCAGAAGGAGTAGTATTATACGGGTGAACTTACAGAGGAATATGGGTAGTTTAAGGAGTGTCTTGTGAATGATGGGTTGGTAATATAAGCAAAATGAGAGAGGACATGGAATGAAAAGTGCGTAAGGGAAGGGGGGTAGGGTTGGGGGTACTTACATGGGTATATGAATAGGGAAGCCAAATGGAAATTACAGAGGTAAGAGAAATGAAGATTTTAATGTAGTCCCACTCAGTAGGGGAGGAAACCAACTGTTGTTGGTAGAAGAGTAAGACAAGAGCAGCAGGAGAAGGTGAAAGAGTGAAGGGTGTTGGCAGAGGGGATATGTATGCTTGCTTGTGCAGCTATATACTGTGCTCCTTTAAGCTGCAAATATGATGTAAATAAAAATGTGAGGAGACAGAATGAAATAAAGGTAGGAGTTTCTAGGTGAGTAAACTGAGAAATTGGGGGGTGGGAGGGCAGCAAAACGAGCAGGAAAAATTCCACCCAAAGAACCACTTAAAATATCACATTGAGTAATAATGGAAAAATGCCAACTGACCAGACAATAACCTGCCTGTAACACAGAAAAACAAGGTCCTTTGGCATAATACACAAACAATCAGGTGTAAAAGCAGGGGTGGAATTTTTATGTGCTCTACAGTCTTAGCAAATGTGTATGATCCGTTCTTCCGTTTGACTAATCCTTAAATAAGACTTGGACAAAAAGCAGAGCTAAATGAAAGATATGCAGAACTGAAATGAAACTTGTGCAAGGAAAGATGAAGACACAAGCAGATAATTAGGAGAATGCCTAAATGAAAAAAGAAGAAAAATAAATAGGCAAACAGTAACAAAGCAGAAATCCATTTAAACACAGCAGATAAGAAAATAAAAAGGAAGCATTTACAAAACATAAAGTTCCAAACAAAAAGTTATGCCTAAATCTGTAGCTGTTCCTCCTGTTTTGCCTGCTTTAAAGAATATTTTTCTCTCAGCAGTCCAAGAATTTCCAATCCTTGGGTTACCATAATGTCTATTTCTTTTGTCTCCTGTAAAAGCAATATGCCTGTTATGAACTTAGCCCTAGCAGTTAAAGGTTTACTAATACAGAAAAATAACCCTGTTCTCCTTTGCTTTAACTACCATATTTTTCCTGCGCTATCTCTCAGAATCCTGATGTGGTCTGAGTCTGACACAAAGATGCTTACAAAAGCCAGAACAGCTAGTAGGAGTGATTAAGGGTCCGTTTTCTCATACCATGTCAAACTGATAGTCTCCATTCCTCCATGCAGTCACAGGTATAATGAGCAGCTAGTGTTCTGCATAGTAAAAAAAACATCAACACTGTGGAACTCTGAAAACAGAGCAATAAATTATGGTAAGCTAGAGACTCGAAAGCACATGGACAGCTGAGACCTAGGAAACCAGTATAGTATACAAAAATGCAACTGTGCTAAAGGAAGCAGTGGAATTCCTGTGAACAGCTACTCCTGGTTATGAGGAATTTGGAAAACTGAAACAATATGGAATGCTTTTAAGGTGGAAACCTTTACCATTATTTTCTGGGCATTTGCAACTCAAAAGAAAGTTCTTGCATTGACTCTAATTTTATACTGATGAAGTCTGGGTTATGGGAGAGAACACCTGACTGATATGAAGAATTCAGGACTCAAAAAGGGCCAAAGTCGGTTATGTTAGCCCTTATTTGATGCTGTCAAAATCTGATCTTCCTAAAATGGGAAAACATGGAGACAGTCTTCTTACTAAAGCTAATATAAAAAGCAGGCACTTTGTAAAGACACTGGGAGCTGAGGACAGTTAAAAAAGGACAATGAACTGGAAATGAGAGCTACCTCTTGAACCTAAGAAAGTTAATGGAACCATTTTGAATCCTTATATGCAAGCATTTTATCCTGCCTTCCTAACCTATTTAAACAGTATATCCAGACTCCCAAAGACAGAAGGGGAAAAAGACTATAAAGGTAGCATCTGAAATATTTTATAAAGAATGAAATCTGTTTATACTAATGAGATCCAAGAAGGGTCTCATCATTTGGTTTGCTGAAATATGGAAAAAAGAAAATTATACTTTGTGGCATCCATCATAACAGCAAATCTTCTAAGAGAGTGTTATAACATAACGGCTTCTTCCCATCTATGTCAGTCTTTGCCTAGCATTTTTTTCAAAGAATAAGTAATCTAAGGTTTCTCTATATGAGGTTAATAACTTTATTATGTTGCTAGTCCTCTTCCAGCAAGAGCCTGTGCATGCCCTATACATAAACAGCATTGCTCAGCATAATTTCTCATTCAATTCATGGTAAGAAATACATTATTTTCACACATATCTATCTATATTGTAAACATAATTTTGTAGCCCCTATGGTCAAGATTGATAGTATGCAGGGATCATTGCCTCTCCTCAAAAAAGTACAGTTGCGTACACTTACCATAAATGTAGATGTTCAAGTGTATTCACTGTTGCAGTCATTACATTTGGGTAATCTGCTGGCAGGTTGCCCTCAGTCGGCCTGAATAACAAAGTCTTGGGTCCTGCGTCAGTTGCTGTCTCCTCTTCCATGACGTCAGGTCGTCAGGGGTATAAAACATGCAGTCGACACCATTTTAAATCAGTTTTTCTTGCTACAGATGTCAGGTGCCCCCCAAATGGGGAGCAAAAATATATAAATAAACAGTAAATATATATAAATGCACCTTAGAAACATAAAATTTACCTCCAACTAAAAGCAAATACACCACAAAGGCTTTTGAGTATAGTGAAGGAAAGAAAAGATATAGAATGGGGGATGGCAGGTGGGTAACCCGGACTGCAACAGTGAATACACTCAAACATCTACATTTATGGTAAGTCTACACAACTGCACTATGTTCTTCATGTTTCACTGTTGCAGTCATTACATTTGGGTAGAATCCCAAAGCTATGGATGGGTGGATGGAGCTAAACAGCATTAGGAGCAGCTATAAGGCCCTGCAAGACTGCAGTGGCAAAGCCTGCCCTGGGTTTAGAGAAGAGAGGTAAATGATAATGCTTTGTGGCTGTATGAACAGAGCCAGGTAGCAGCTTCTAGAATGTCTTTGGTAGGGACCCCTCTGAGAAAAGCTGCTGAAGTAGAGGCAGCCCTGATGGAATGGGACCTGATCCCCTTTGGCACAGGTTTACATTGGTGCAAATAGTAGAAATGAATGCAATGGCTTATCCATTTAGAAATAGTCTGCTTTGATATAGCCTTCCCCTCTGATCCTGCAGCAAATGCTGCCAGTAGTTGCTCAGACTTTCTTAGAGAATTTGTCCTGTTCAAGTAGAATCTTAGCTGTCTGTGTACATCCAATGAATGCAGAATCCGCTCCCCCTTGTTCTGCGGATTTGGGAAAAAAGTTGGCAGGTGAATGGTTTGGTTAAGAGCCACATTGGATACCACCTTAGGCATAAAAGAGATACCAAGGAAACAGGAAACAAACGAGCAAACAAAGCTCCAGTCCACCAAGAACACAAGCCCAAAAGTTCCTTAACGCGTTTTTATTATTTTGCACAAGTAAAAGCAGCGTTTTCGCCACAAACACAGTGTGGCTTCTTCAGAGGATTTTTTAAAAGCATACAAAAAAAATACCTCCCTTTTTATAGGAGTTGCTAATTACTTAATTAAAAAGCTTAATTAAAAAGACAGACTCAATAACTTCACCTGCTGTTGCATTTACACCTTAAAAGGGGCATTCAAAATACAAAGAACAAGTGCTTTCCAAATCAGAGGTATATGCTATACACATTAAATAAGATGAAACATGTGTAAATGATCTAAAACAAAATTGACAGTATAATAACAGTGTATCAAATAAATCAAAAGTATATAAGGGTATTTTAAAAATGGCCCAATTCACTCTAACTTCAAACAACAAGAAACTTTTCAATAATACAAAAAAGAATCTAATAACTAAAAAGTACAACAATCCTAACTACACGGGCTTACTCTGCCTAGAATGCTATCTTTTAACATAACTAGCTGACTAGTTAATGTGCGTGTACATACAACCTAAAAATAGGGAATATATATACTAAGTATACACAAAGTGGCTTATATTATAGGCTATATATAATAAAAAGCAACACTGGCAATACTAAATGCTAAAAAGCCAAATAGTTACATATTCAATAAAAAACATTTTCAAAGTACTTGATGTCATCTCAGATATGCTTTATACTTTAACACTGGGGCTATATTACAACTTTCATTTAGCCCCGGTGTATTAAAAGAGTCTAGTTTTAACTGCCACAACAATTCGCGTATTTCAAGTATAATGGAAGTAGGACCACCCCTAATAGAAGGAGCCACATGATCAATACCCATAAACAAAAATGCATGGCCCGGGTTATTAAATACATGCTTAGCCAATGCATTTTCACATTTATTATTTTTAATTGCATAATGGTGCTGATAAATGCGCTCCTTAAACTTTCTGTCCGTCTTACCGACGTAGAAAGCAGGGCAGCATGTACAAAAAGCCAAGTAGATTATAGATTTTGTATCGCAACAAATCCTATACTTAATAAAATATTTCCTATCTGAAACGTCAAATGAACTACCTGACTTAATGATATTGCACCAGTTGCACAAACCACAAGGAAATGACCCCTTAATCCTATTAAAGGAATCACCTAAGGGAGAGCATTGTAATAAATCCTTCATGTTCCTCCCTCTCCTGAAAACAACACGGGGTTTAACCCCTAGTTTGTCAGACAACAGCGCATGTGTAGAAATGAAATACCAATTCTTGGTTAAAATGCCCAAAATAGCATCAGAATTTATGTTATATGTCATGACAAAACTGCACCCAAGTTCCTGTGGTGTATTTTCAGTAACAGAATTTGTAACACCGGAAAGTGGCATAGGTGGAATGTCACTAGCTGTATGCTCAGAAACCATTTCGACTATGGGTGACACTGGAAGAAGGGGTTCGTATAAACCTTCCCTTCTCTTAGTGGACACCTCATTAATAAGATCGTCCACTAACCCCAATGGGTAACCACGATGTAAAAAATACTCCTTCAAGCTAGTCACTTCGGACAAGAAATCACACACCTCACTACACATTCTTGCCGCCCTCACCAGTTGACCTTTCACGATAGCTCTTTTTTGTTTTAGTGGGTGAGAGCTAGTGAAATGAAGGAAAGAATTCACATAAGTAGCCTTTCTAAAAGTGACCACTTTAAGTTTATCAGACGTTGGAAGCCTTGACAAACTGACATCAAGATAATCAATTGAGTCAGTTTCAAATCGGTAGGTGAATTTTAGAAAGGTTGTTGTTGAGTTCAAATACTCAACGAAGGAATGAGCCATTGATGAATCACCCTTAAATAAAATAAACACGTCGTCTAAGAAGCATGTGTAAAAGAAAAGCCTATCATTCCAATCTTTGTTGTTGAATACAAAGTGCCTTTCCCAATAGGCCATAAATAAATTGGCCAGAGCCGCACCACAGGGTGAGCCCATAGCTACACCCTGTTTCTGGACAAAGACTTCGTTATCAAACACAAAAAAGTTTGAAGACAAGATGATATCCAATAACTCAGTAACGTTATTAATGTCATTCTTAGGGGCACCCAACTCAAGTAAAAGAAGTTCAACCCATTCAATCGCTTCCTGGTGGGGGATAGATGTATATAGATTGACTACGTCGATGGTAAGAAAGTTTGTAGTCTCTTCTATTGTGACCCCCTTCAAGTTGGATAGGAAGGACCAGGAGTCTTTGCAAATGCTCGGGATATGTTTTACATACTTAGAAAGCAAAAAGTCAATATACTTAGAGCAAGGGTATGAAATAGATGATCTACCATCTATTAATGCTCTCATTGGGGGGCTGGCCAGATTTTTGTGGACTTTGGGTATACCAAACATGACAGGTGTTTTGGAATTCACAATATCAGTATATTTAAAAGTATCCATGTCAATTCTACCACTTATGAACAGGTCCCTGAAATAACCCCTAATTCTGCTTGAGCAAGTATTCATTTCATTTAAAGAGGAGGCTTCATAAGCCGGGGAATCAAGGACTTTGTGCATTCTTTCCACATAATCAACTTGTTCAAAAATGGCCAACCCACCCCCTTTGTCAGGTTTAATAATCCTGACTGCAGAAGACCGTAATTTATTTAAAGCTAACAATTGTTCTTTCGAGATGTTAAAAGTATTAGACTTAAAATTACAAAACTTGTCCATGTGCCTAATGTGTAACTCACAAGCACATTCAAACATTTTTAAGGCTACATGTAAGGGTGGGTTGAATACGCTAGGCAGTTTTAATTTCAAATTAACGCCGCCTGTGTTATCATTGAATAGTAGTTTTAAGTTTAGTTTCCTAACATAGCATTTTAAGTCTAATAAAACCCTAGCAACATCACATTTACTAGATGGAACAAAAGTATTGCCTAATGCTAAAAGCTCAACAAGCTCTGGCTCTAATAAAAGAGCAGAAAAGTTATAGATCTTAAAATCGCCATTTGCATTAGACAAAATAGTAGGTAGACCATTAATAACAGCCCTTTCAGGTGAGTTCAATGCTTCCAGTTCCTGTTCACCCTCTGACGGGATTTGTTGTTGCTGTACACTAAAAAAGAATTATCAGGGTTTAATTTCTAGAAGAACCCGGATTATTACTAACAATAGGTACAACAATATTTCCATCCTTATTGTTTTCCTGTCTCTCCTTGTTTCTATTACTTCGCCTTAAAGGCCGTTGGCCCTCAGTATTAGAACTGTCAGTGTTATTATTGGGAGAGAATTCCATTTCATCCCCATCTGAGTGTGTAAACAAATCGTCCGCATTTACAGTCTGTTTGTTACTACTTAGCTTGGGATAGGCCTTCTCATTTGAATATGCCAACCTATCTCATTGTAGTTTTTTTGATTTATTAGTTTTAATTTTAACCAAATAAGTATCAATACTTGAAAAAATGCGTGCATAATCAAAAGTGAATTTAGAAAAAGCAGCATGAGACTTGATTTCTTCATCTAAAACACATACTTCTTTTGTTAGGTTCTCAATACACAAAGAATAGTGTTTAACTTTTAGTTATGTACTCACCATAACTTCAGATGTTTGGGATCCATCTCACCTACATTCTGACTGATGGGTTCGGAGCCGATCCTCGGCTCCGACTCGGCACGCTTATGCCAAAGAACGAAGTCTCTTATTGGCTGAGCTTACTATATCCCAGGATGCACCACTACCAGTCCCCCAGATCTAGTTTGTCCGCATACATGCACACACGCATGCACTGCTTATATAACATTGACAGATGATACAAGATAAAAACAGTAGAACTCAAACCGTTCAATCTCTTCTGATCTCCAAGGTAGGGGGAAGGAGGGTGGGTATTAGGAATGTAGGCGAGATGGATCCCAAACATCCGAAGTTATGGTGAGTACATAACTAAAAGATGTTATGTGATCCTATCTCGCCTACATTCTGACTGATGGGACAGCGTCCCTAGCACCTAAATCCTGGGTGGCTCACTGGAAAACACTCCTGAGTACCGTGGAACCAAATGATGCTCGTCCTTTAGATGCCACATCCAATTTATAGTGGGAAATGAAAGTGTGCGGGTTGGACCAAGTAGCCGCAGCACAAATCTCAGAAATAGTGAGCTTGGAATGGAATGCAATAGAGGTAGCCATAGCTCTAGTAGAGTGAGCTTTGACAGATGTTGTAAGTTGTTTATTTGAAGAGGAATAAGCTTGAGTTATGCAATCTCTGATCCATTTGGCAATAGTAGCTTTAGTGATTGTTTTATCCAGTTTATTATCTGAAAAGGACACAAACAATTGATCTGTTTTCCGAATTTGTTGAGTCCTATCTAGATAGAAGCGCAATTGCCTGTGAACATCCAATGTATGGAAGGTGTATTCCGCTTTGCTTGAAAATTTTGGAAAGAAAACTGGTAGCTCTAAAGATTGTTGGAGACAGAGATTAGAGCAAACTTTTGGGACAAAAGATGGATTAGGTCTAAGTGATACTCTATCCTTGTAAAAAATCAAGTACGGTGGTTTGATAGATAGGGCTTGAAGTTCTGAAACTCTTCTTGCAGAAGTAATTGCAATTAAGAAGGCAGTTTTCCAAGACAGATATTTCAACTCACATGTAGCAGCCGGTTCGAAGGGGGAAGATGTTAAGGCACGAAGTACCAAATCAAGATCCCACGGAGGCGCAGGATGAAAAACTGGGGGTCTTAAAAGCACAGCACCTTTCATGAAAGTTTTACATAATCTGCTGCTCATCAACGGTGGGTCTATGGAATCGTGAAATTTGGAGATAGCTGCTAGTTGGACTTTAATAGTAGAGACTGAAGATCCTTGATTAAACAAGGATGTTAAAAATTTCAAGACCTCTGGTATCGGGCAGTAATAGGGTCTAAGCCTCTGAGTTGAGCCCAGATAGCAAACCTCTTCCACTTACTGTGATACAATTTCTTAGTGGTGGGTTTGTGGGCTGAAGATAAAATGTGAATAACTTCCGGGTCCAAGGTGTGATTTCTGACTATAGTCGGAAGTGGAGGAGCCAAGATGTTAATTTCAAAGTGTGAAGGGACTGGTGCTGTTGTCCCGACTGATGAACCAGAAGGTCCGGAATTAGATCCAAGAACCAAGGACCGTCCAGGGTATATTTCTGTAGGTAGGGGAACCATACCTGACGAGGCCAGTACGGAGCAATTAGAATCATTGTGGACCCCAATTGGGAAGCTTTCTGGATGACTTTGGGGAGGAGTGGAATCGGAGGGAAAGCATAAAGCAGTCCTGTTGGCCAAGGTTGGACTAGAGCATCCGTAGCTGTCTCCCCTTGACGCGGGGTCAAGGAAAAGAACCTTTTGCACTTCGTGTTTCGTGGCGTTGCAAACAGGTCGCAGCACGGAATCCCCCATCTTTTGAAAATCTGAGCTGCAACTGTTTCGTTCAGAGACCACTCGTGAGGAGAGAGAATAGTCCTGCTCAGTCTGTCTGCCAATACATTGGATTTGCCTGGAATGTGGGTCGCTACCAGGAAGCGCTTGGTAGCCACTGCCCATTCCCACACCCTCATGGCCTCTCTGCAAAGGGGGTAAGATCTGGTCCCTCCTTGTTTGTTTAGATACCAGACCACCGACATGTTGTCTGTGTGGATGGCGATAATGCCTTGAGGGAGAAACTTGTGGAGGGCTTGTAAGGACAGAAGTACAGCCCTCATTTCCAACACATTGGTATGGAGAAATGTTTCGTTTGGAAGCCAAGAACCCTGAACTGACCTGCCCAGACAATGCCCCCCACCCCGTCTGGGAGGCATCCGTAGTCAAGGTGGCCACCGGAGGGGGTATAACAAAGGGTCTGCCCTGATTCAGATTGGATGGCAGAAGCCACCAGCGGAGGTCCCGTTTGCACGTTTCTGTAATCAGTATGTGATGATTGAGGGGGAGATCTTGAAAAGACCATTGTGTCGATAATAGCCACTGGAGAATCCTCATGTGCAACCTTGCCAGAGGAACTAGGAGAACCGTGGCAGACATTGAACCTAAAAGTTGCAGGACCATCCTGGCTGGGGCTTTGGATCTTACAAGCAGGGCTCGGACTTGATCCTGTAATGTTTGTATCCTTTCGGTAGGAAGGAAGATCCGCATTAATTTTGAGTCTATCTCTGCTCCTATGAATCTTATGCGCTGAGAAGGCAGCAAGACAGACTTTGACCAGTTGAATGTAATTCCCAGGGAAGCACCCAGGAAGATGGTGGCTTGTAGGTTCTCTAGTAGTAGATGCCTGGTGGTGGCAGTCAGGAGCCAGTCGTCCAGATAGGGAAACACTTGGAATCCGAGACTCCTCAGGTGAGCAGTCACTACTGCCAAACACTTGGTGAACACCCTGGGGGCTGTGGTGAGACCAAAGGGCAGTGCACAAAATTGGAAATGACTGTCTCCCAGGCTGAAGCGCAGATACCTCCTGGACGCCTGATGTATCGGTATGTGATAATAGGCGTCCTTGAGATCTATGGAGCACTTCCAAACATCTTTCTCCAACAATGGGAGAATGGATTGTAAAGTGACCATTTGGAATATGGACTTCATGACGGACTGGTTTAGTTTGCTGAGATCCAAAATGGGTCTCAGGTCCCCTGTCTTTTTTGGCACTAAAAAGAACCTTGAGTAATTTCCGGATCCAATCTGGTCTGTGGGGACCGGTTGGATGACTCCTTTTTCTAGCAGCTTTAAAGCTTCTGCGGCTGCAATTTCCCTTTGATTGCGTGGTGGGTCCGGGATTTTTTTGGACGGTGGGGGTGGTTGTGTGAAGGGAATGGTGTAACCTCCGGCAATAATCCGAAGCACCCATCTGTCCTGAGTAATAGACTCCCAGGCTTTTAGGTGCTTGGCAAAACGGCACCCGACTGGCTCCGGAGCAGCACAGCCGGGCAATCCCTCATGGAGTGTGGGAGGCTGAAGAGCCACGAAAGGACTCGCGGTCTCCAGTGTTGCGGGGGCCTCTGCCGCCTCTGGGACGGCATCTCCCAGAAAAATTTCCCCGTCCTCTGCCTCTGGAAGGGGAATCTTCCTGCTGTTGAGGAAAGAATTTCTGTGATTTGCGGAACCACATCTTCCCTCCTCTTTTGGCCTTGGGATAAGGCCGAAAGGGAGTGGAAAATCGTGCTCCTACGGCAGATAAAGTCTTTCCCTCCTGCTCACAGCGGGTAAGAGTGTCTTTTACCTTGGGTCCAAACAAAGAGGACCCATCAAAGGGAGCGTCGGCAAAGGAAGACTTGAAGGCCTCCGCGAAATGACACAAACGGAGCCAGGCTTGTCTGCGTAGAGCCACGCCTGTGCCTGCCGCTCTGCCCGCCCTTTCTGCCGCATATGAAATGAGCCTCATGGACGAGTTAGAAATCGAGGTAAGGGTAGCCAACTGAGAGCCAACCGACTGGGCTAGCTGCTCAGGTAGATTACCTGAGAGGGAGTCTGAGAGCTCCTTGACCAGATCCCTCTGTAGTCTGGTGAAATGTGCCAAATAATTCAGGGACCTCAGAGTAAAGGCCGCTGAAGTCAGGGTGCGCTTCCCGTACCGGTCCATGCTCCTAGACTCCTTATTAGGAGGATGGACGGACGTTGAAGCCTCTGCCACGTCCTGCTGGGTAGCAGATGCCACCACCATGGCATCTACAGCCACGCCTTTCGTTAAGAACTCCTTCTCGGGTGGGGCAGACAAAAATTTGTTAGGGCGAGAAGGCACTGGTTCCACAGTATCTGGATGTTCCCACGCCTCCGACAAACCAAATCTAGGAGCTCGTCAAGGGCGGAGACACCCAGGAGGCGGAGGCCTGAGGCGGAAAGGCCTAGAGGAACACCGACCCAGCAGCGGAGGGGGGGATTGGAATTCCAGCCGCCTCGTTGGTTGAGGATCTCTAGAATGTCTGCAAATGAGACATCATCGGAGGACGACTTTGGGGACCCCTCCGCATCATCAAGATCAGTGTCCGATGTAAGAGACTCATCGGGGGAGTCCACGTGCTTCCTCTTGTACGATCTCTTCCTTGGGGGCTCCTCCGAAGACAACTCCGAAAGACCCTCAGGAGGAGGGAACCCCAGTGGGGTAACCTCAGGCCCGGGCTCCGCTGCCTAGCGACAGGGGCACTGCCACAGACCCAGTCTCCATGCCCAGAGAAGGTGCCGGTAAAGCCGTAGAGATGGCCAAAGAAGATTTGGCCAAGGCACTCCTCATAGCTCTGAAGGCCGGACCCCCAGAATCCTGGGAGGGTCCAGTCTCCGGAGCCATGATAGCAGACGGAAGTCCCGCGGCCGAAGCACCGAGAGGGAGGCTTGGAACCGACTGCATTGGTCCCGAAACGTCACCCCCGGGCCCGGCCGAAGAAGTCCGTGTGCTAAACTCGGACCCGAAGGCCGGGGTTGGAGTAAGGGTCGGAGCCGACCCTAGGATCTCCACTGGCTCCATCAGCACCTGCTCCGACGGAGCCGAAGCGGTCGGAGGAGGAATGGCAATGGAATGGGCTATCGGCTCCGAAGCCAATTGGGTAGGAGCCGAAACAAATTTCTGAAAGACTGGGGACTGGAAAAGTCTTTGGAGTACCCTGTCTACGTCCGAATCTGACATCCTTGATGACCTGGAAGAGACCGAATGGGTCCGAGTAGGCCTCTCCAACGGCTCCAAGGGACTAGGGGACCGGCTCCGAATCGACTCTATAATTATCGGCGCCGAAGGAGTGTCCAAACCAATTTCCATCGGTGCCGAAGAGGGCTTCGGTGCCGAGGAGGAAGTGTCTGAGCGGACAACCTTCATCGGCTCCAAGATCAGTGGAGCCGATGAAGATGACCCGCCTCTCGAGGCCCCAACCGTCGGCTCCGAACCCAGAGGAGTCGAGGCTGGAGGCATCGAGGCAGACCATTCCGCCCTCGGCTCCGAAGTCCGTGGAGCCGAAGGAGAAGCCTGCCTAAGTCTTTTGGCGGTCAGTTCCGACGGGCTGGTCGGAGCCAACGCCCTTTTCTTCTTTGCAGGAGAAGGAGAGGAAGCTAAAGCCTCTTCAAATGAGGGTTTAATAAGGCCTTTTAAAATAAGTTTATTTTTCCTCTCTTGGAGGACCCTCGAGGAAAACGCGTGGCACACGCTACAGGACTCCTGCAAATGTTTGGTGCCCAAACAGTACACACAGAGAGAATGGTCATCTGTTATTGACATTTTGAAACTGCACTTAGTGCACTTCTTAAAACCTGAAGGCCTAGGAGCCTGAGACATTATGGCAACCAATTTAGTGAACTAGCAAAAAACCAAACACACTAAATATCACAGAAAAAATTCTTTTTTTTTTTTTTTTTAAACAAAAGGCTGTCACAAATAGACAAATATAACTAAAGGGATCCAAGAGTCCCTAAATAAAACGGGACTTGAACAACAACGGACTGACAGGGGAAGGCCCTTAAACTCAAAGGGGACCTCTAGTCAGAAAAATGCAATCACTACACAAAAATTCAACAGAAACATTCACTCATACACAAAAAACACGAGATAGCTGTTAAAACAGCTTTTTGTTGAAAATTTAGGAAATTCCTGACAGGAAAGTTAGTGAAGAAAACACTACTTAGCTCAGCCAGCTCGAGACCACGTCTTTGCTTGTTAGCGGCAAACGAGATCTGAGGGACTGGTAGTGGTGCATCCTGGGATATAGTAAGCTCAGCCAATAAGAGACTTCGTTCTTTGGCATAAGCGTTCCGAGTCGGAGCCGAGGATCGGCTCCGAACCCATCAGTCAGAATGTAGGCGAGATAGGATCACATAACATCTAATAACTCTACTAATTGCAAACCTTGTTTCTGAAAAGCTGCTGAAGTAGAGGCAGCCCTGGTGGAATGGGACCTGATCCCCTTTGGCACAGGTTTACATTGGTGCAAATAGTAGAAATGAATGCAATGGCTTATCCATTTAGAAATAGTCTGCTTTGATATAGCCTTCCCCTCTGATCCTGCAGCAAATGCTGCCAGTAGTTGCTCAGACTTTCTTAGAGATTTTGTCCTGTTCAAGTAGAATCTTAGCTGTCTGTGTACATCCAATGAATGCAAAATCCGCTCCCCCTTGTTCTGCGGATTTGGGAAAAAAGTTGGCAGGTGAATGGTTTGGTTAAGAGCCACACTGGATACCACCTTAGGCATAAAGGAAGGACTGGTCCTGAGGGACACTCTGTCCGGGTAAAATGTAATAAGACTCCACAGCCATGACAGCCTGTAGTTCTGAAACTCTTCTTGCTGAAGTGATTGCCAAAGAGGAAAGCTGTTTTCCAAGATAACAATTTTATATCCGCAGTAGCTGCTGGTTCAAAAGGAGGTAGGGTGAGTTTTACCAGCACAAAATTGAGGTCCCATAGGGGAGTTGGTGGTCTCCTGGAAGGCCTTAAATTTTTGGCCCTTCTGAGATACTGTTTTAGCAGTGGATGAGAAAAGAGAGGAGGCTCTGTGTTGTAATAAGCCGAGATGGCAGAGGCATGGATTTTTATTGAAGAAAAAGATAGGCCCTTGTCAAGCATCTCAGTTAAGTATTGTAAAATCTGAGGAAAATTGGGCTTTGCTGTGTCTATTCCCTGTGCTTAGTTCCAAGCACAGAATCTCTTCCATTTGTCAGCATAAGATTTTCTAGTAATAGGCCTTCTGGCTTCCAAAATGACATGCATCACAAGTTTACTGAAAGATGTGGTTTGAATAATTGATTAGCCATGGTGCAAGATTCAGAGTATGGAGCTGAGTGTGCAGAATTTGATAGTTCTGTTGAGACAGTAGGTGATGTGTCTGAGGCAAGTACCACGGAGGAAGGTGTGACATATTTTTTAGAAACGGATACTAGTGTTGGCGAGGCCAGTCCGGAGCAATTAAAATCATTTTTGTTTTTTCCTGTCTGACTTTTAGTAAGACCTTGGAGAGTAGAGGCAGAGGGGAAAAGGCATAGACTGATAGGTTTTTCCAGCTGAAGGACAGAACATCCACTTTCCATGCTTTTTTGTGATGAGTTCTCATGCAGAATTTGTCCAACTGACAGTTTTGGGGAGAGGCAAATAGATCTATGCCTGGGCTTCCCCATTTCTGTGTTAACATGTTGAAGATTTGTGGATCCAGTTTCCATTCTTGCGTTCCATAAGATTTCTGCTTAGGTCGTCTGCCAGAGTATTTTGCTTTCCTGGCAGAAATTGAGCTTGAAGATGTATTTGGTAAGTCAAGGCTGTGTTCCACAAGGCCATGGCTGGTCTGCAGAGGGGGTAGGAATGGGTACCCCCCTGCTTGTTTATGTACCACATAACTGTGGTGTTGTTCATCTTTATCAGCAGTTGTCCTGGATAAAGTAAGTCCTTGAAGGCTGTCAGAGCATTCTGAACAGCTAGCATTTCTTTCTGGTTGATATGCAGACACATTTGGTTTGGGCTCCATTTGACCTGAATGCATCTCCCTGCCAGGTGGGCCCCCCAAGCATAGTCTGATGCATCTGTACTTAGGGTTTGGGTGGCAGAGGGTAGAGTGAATGACAGTCCCTTATTTTGGTGATATGTCTGTGCCCACCAAAGAAACTCCTGTTATAGGCAGGGAATGAGAGGGATCATTGTTTCCAGTCTGTGACAATGTTGACTCCATAAACTGTTTAGGTACCATTGAAGTTTCCTCATATGCAGTCTCTCATATGGAATTAGTAGAATGCAGGATGTCATGAACCCCAAAGCCTGCAGAATTTGTCTTGCAGATAACTGGGTTTTTGTTGCAATTTGCTTGAAGTATGTTGTCGATTGCAGTTGTTTGTCTGGCGTGAGGTAAGCCATCTGGGCAGTTGTATTCAAGCTTGCACCCAGGAATGTAATTATTTGAGAGGGTACCAGTTGTGATTTCTTTTCGTTTATGGTGTACCCTAGGCATGCTAGGAGCCTTTTTACAAATGCCAGATGTTGAAGAAGAGTGTCCTTGTCCTCTGCCTGAATGAGACAATCGTCCAGATAAGGATAAATTTGAATGTTTCTTTGTCTGCAGAATGCAATTACTGGTGCCAGGCACTTTGTAAAGACCCTGGGTGCAGTAGATAAGCCAAAGGGCAGTGCAGAGAATTGGTAATGCAAACAACCTGCTTTGAAGCGGAGGTATCTTCTGCAAGATTCCCTTACTGGGATATGCAGGTATGCCTCTTTTAAGTCTAGAGTTACTAACCAAGCATTCTTGCCTAGTATAGGCAGTAGCTGTTGTAAAGTCAGCATTTTGAATTTTGGAATGTCCAGGAACGTATTCAGAATCGATAAGTCCAGTATTGGACGCCATAATTTGTCTTTTCTGGGTACCAGGAAAAGTCTTGAATAAAATCCTCGTCCTTTTTCCTTTTCTGGTACCGGTTGAATAGCCCCCATATACATGAAGGACATGACTTGCTTCTGGGCCTCTGCCCACTGGTTTTGTGGCAGATCCGGCCATCCGTTTGGAATTGGCAAAGAATGGACATGAAATCTGTACCCCTGGGATACTGTGTTTAATACCCACTTGTCCTGGGTACTTAACTGCCAATTTTGAGCATGGAGTGCTAATTTTTCCCCCAAGGGGGCTGCCAAAAGATAAGTGCTTTGAGATGGTAGAGGAAAGTCATTGAGACTGCTTACTGTAGGGTTGTGCTTTGTTACCTCCAGATTTGGAGGTGGAGGCAGCCCATTGCTTTGACCTGTAAGAGCTCTGTGATTGATATCTGCAGTCTTTTGAGCACCTGGGTTTGCCCTGAGTGGCTCTGTTATTCACAGGAAAGGACCAATTTTTAGTAGGCCAGTGCCTACTGAACCTGGGTGGCTGCACTTGCAAAAAATCTTTTACAGTTTGCACAGATTTAGCTTTGTCTTCCATTTTCTTTAAAACCTCTTCTGCCTTATTACCAAAGTATCATGCTGTAAAGGGGCATCTAACAATTTAGCTTTAACATGATCAGGCAGATTTTGCTCCTTGAGCCAGGCATGTCTTCTTATCACAGATCCAGTAATGGTGGCCCTACAAGAGGCCTTAAAGGAATCAAAACCACATTGCAAAGTATGCTTTCCAACCTGTTCTGCTGCATGCAATAAATCCTGTAACTTTTCCACACAATCAGAAATCAACATAATTTTCTGTTTCAGTAAGCCCATAATATGCTGTTGATATTTAAGCATATGAAACTGGCAGTTTAAAGCCCTGATTGCCAAGGTTGCAGACGTATACACATTCTTACCCCATCTATCCAGCGCCCTGGAATCTCTATCAGAATGGGTAGGATTTTTGGCTGTAGAAGCCTTAACACACTTGGGACCCTGAGAAACAGTCTCAGGATCAGTAGCAGGATTTTTGAAAAGAAATTTGTGGGTGTCAGTAACCCTGTAATATCTGTCTGGCTTACTAGGAGCCGGAGGCAAGGAATCATGAACCATGCTGGATTCCGAGAACACATCATCCACAATGTCTAATACAGGAGGTATTGCCAAAGGCCTATACTGAGGTAGAAGGAGGAAATCCCTAAGCCTCTTTTTTTGATTCAGAAAAGTCTTGACTCTCCCAGTGAAAATGTTTCCTAAAAGTATGCAAAGTCTCTCCAAAACAGTAATCCTCAGGAGGAGATGCAGATGGGATGGATTCCTCTGCGTCAGAATCCTCATAAGGTGGAATAGAAAATTCCAGGGCAGAAGAGGAATCAGAAGAAATGGAAACCTGATCTGAAGATTCATAATCAGTGCCTTGCCTAGGCCTCTTGGGGGGGGGGGGGGTTGGGAACCCCTGATCAAGGTAATTAAATCCTCAGCCATTTTGATCATTTGTTTTTTAGGCATAGGGGCCTGAGCATGTGGCTCATGCTTCGGTTTTTTTAGACAAAGAAGTTGTTTTTTACCTTGTTTTTGTTGATGGCGTCGGTTTAATATAAAAATGTTGAGGCCTGAAAACACCCTCAGAAGCCGGTGCCTGCTCATCGGCTACGGACCCATCCAAGGGAGAGACATCCGCGGGTTCAATACTTTGCGAATCTCGTGGTATACCGGACTCCGAATGGGTCTCAGTAGATGCCTGCGACTCAAAAGTAGTGGGTATCAGGGGCTGCGAAAGCGCCTCACTGAGTACTGGTGACTGGCTTAGGAGAAGCTTTGTCATCGGTTTTGGACCTCGACGGTCTGTCTCTGTCTTTTTCCTTGCATTTTTTGTGAACTCCAGTTGTCGGATTGCTAACCGACAACATTTCAGGGTAGTTAAATCTTGAACCAAAATATTTAGAAGCAAAAATATACTGACGCTTAATAGTGCATTGGTTAAATTTAGCACAAAACCAACAGCAAGGCACGTTGTGGTCAGGGCCTAGGCAAGGAATACAGTACAAATGAAAATCCTTATGAGGTACTTGCTTCCCACAAGTAATGCAATTATTAACTTTTACTGACATCGGTAAGGAGCAAGAAAAAGTTTCCCCAATGGGGTACTTAGCTTTAGTTTGAAGACTGTGGTTCTGAAACTCGAAAACGAAAATTTCAGGAGTCGGTCGACCGGCACTTGTGAACTGCTTCTGCTTCAGGCACCGCGCGGCAAGAAAGACTGATTAAAATGGCTTCGGCTGCATGTTTTATACCCCTGATGACCTGACATCATAGAAGAGGAGACAGCAACCAACGCAGGACCCAAGACTTTGTTATTCAGGCCAACTGAGGGCAACCTGCCAGCAAATTACCCAAATGTAATGACTGCAACAGTGAAACACGAAGAACATCGTACTATGTATCACTAAACTTAAAACAATTAACGGACATCCCATAAGTACACAATAACAGAACATTTACTCCAGGTTCACTTTAAATAAGTGTACCCAAATCCAAATATAAAGTGGGATGGTGACAGGATATGTACACAGTTGCAACAGCTTCTCCCTTGCAGATGTACTGATCTGTTGCAATAAAAAGTATCCCACAAAATTAATGTTGTTTTTCTTTTGGGCTGAATCTTACAACATTATAAACAGTTTTGTAGGACTAATCCTGAGCAGTGCACAGATTAGAGGTTCTCCCATGAGGACGTCCAGTTGAATTACTGTTACAAAAAAAATATCATATAGCTGTTCTTATTTTATTCTTGTGAGCACTGCTGTAGTACTCCAAGCAGTTTTGTAAGACTTGTCCTGTAGAAACGCAGACGTAAGACAGGGCTTCCCACAGCAACAGCCCCAGCAAAAAGCTTCTCCCATGAAGATACACTGTTGATCTACTATTACAAAAAAGCATCTGAAATAGTTATTTTTCTTCTGGGAAGACTCTTGCAGCACTGCAAGCAGTTTTGTAATACTTATCATGGGTGGTAGAAAAATCATTCATGGATTTCTTGCTTTTAGGCAATTTTGCTTTTTTTCTAGTGGAAAAACAAGACAGAACTCCACAAAGCAATAGCCTCAGCAAAGCCTTACTATGCTTCGAGGCCTGGCATCAAAATTGTAATTGAATAAAGGTACACAGAGGTGACCTAGTTTCAGTTTCATAAATGTTCCTGGTACAGAATCGTAAAACTGCTGGGGAGAACTGGCAGACAACTCCAGAAATGTATTTAACATTTACTTATTTTAGTTAACATTTGTTTGCCACGATAGTCTGACTGGACAACAAGTGTCCATTTTCAGTGGAGTCCTGGAAAGAAAAATCCCACAAGTTTACAGAGATCGAAGAGCAATTTACAAAAGAGACATTACAGAGAATTACCATACAGATTGTAGACTTTACAGCCGTTAGTGTACAATAAGAGGATATTCCCCCTTTTGGTTGAAAATACAAGTGCACAAAATATGCAATCAGAGTAGATAAGAACCTGGCAGAGCATTGCAAGATATTTCACAACTGACTAACAGTATATAAATGTTTAAATTTCCATATATACATTCAAGCAAATATACATGTAAGAGCATATACATACATCATACACATACATATAAATATAAATATATATATATATATATATATATATATATATATATACACACACACATATACATACATATATATACACACACACACGTGTACATACATACACTCATATATAGGTTATTGCTCACACATGGATAGGTATAGTCAGATGGTGTTGTTTGTGTTGTCCAGGACAGAGGAGGTGTAGAAATAGTGAGTGGATAAGGCTTAAGGGGGTCAATTACAGTTGCACAGATGGTTGGTGAAGAGGTATGTTTTAAGTAGGCTTTTGAAGGAAGGTGTGGAGTTTTGTAGTCTGAGGTCAGGGGGAAGGCTGTTTCATATTTTTGCTATTTCATGGGCAAATAGTGATTCCCCGGAGTTGTTTTTGCATGCGATGGTTTTGATTAAGGCTTTGTTGGAGGACCGAAGTTGTCTATATGAATTGTAGAAGTTCAGCATGCCAGTCAGGTCAGGGGTTTACTCAGGACAGTACAAAATTAGATGAGCTAGGCTGAGTTGATGGTACCTTAATAGGTTCAGAAATTCAAGCCAGTGCATGGCTTGTAGGGAAAGGCAGTGGTGGAATCGTGATTTGGCACTGGTAGCGAATCTAGCGATTTTGTTGTAACAGCTGGAAAGTTTAAGGTCAGTTTTGTAAAGATTAGTTAGAATTGGGGAAGCATAAAGTAGAGTAGATAGGATGTGGGTCCTGGCTATTGCAATTCGAGATTTGGTGGTTAGATAACTTTTACAGCGCTAGAGGGAACTTAGCTTTTTTGTGGACTTTAGTGATAGTTGTTGATATGTGCTTTGTGAATTTGAGTTGCTGGCCAATGGTAAAAAAGAAAGACTGTAACTTGAAGGTGCCTGGCAATGTTTACATTCATTTTGTATAACAAAGGATAATACAGTGAATCACATTGATAACTGTTGCTTAGTCAAAGAAAATCCCTGTTTCCCTTTCATGAATCCAATTAGAGCAGATTGTTTGATGTCTTTCATTCAACCCATGTAGTACACAAGTCATCGGCACCCAGAGGGTATGTGTCAATCTTTCTCCTTTGTTTTTCTACTTTGATAAGAAAAAGACTGCTAACTGATTAAGACAGTGATTAAAAGAAACAGATGAAGTTGTTTTGGGCATGAAAAACGGATTAATTCTTAGAACTTCCTTATTTAAGTGAAAAATACATATATGTAAGGTTATCGCATAGTAACGCCCAAGATTAGAAACATTTAAGCAGAGATTAATAAGAAAAGTATATATACTACTAGGAAAACAAAACAAGAAAACTATACCACCAAGACAACAAACAGTCCAACCTTTTATTACCTAGCGCCTCGGCTATACAGCTTTCACAGAGTAAAATAACATAAAAAGCATCAAGATTATATACACCTAAGCTTTACAAAACACACCCACTGCAATTAATCAATTAAATTAAATTAAATTACATATTTCCAGTCACATTCCTTGTTTAACCGTAAGGGTTCCAAAGTATTAAACTTTAAAATGTATAATCTCCTTTTTACATTTTTTATTAATAAGAAAAGTGTCTTCCATGACAGAAACTTAAACACACAAGGGGCCAGATCAATGGGTAACATAATCAACCTGTCTTGAAGTTTGGCTGACATGGATAAGGAATGCACAGTATTCTACACCTGTTCTAGAAAATAAACTCAAAAATCACTACTTTAAACTCTGTCAGAAATCCATCAAAAGTAGTTGCTTTTTTTATGATACTGAACAGAGAAGAGAGGAAATAAGATATGGGTCCACTTTAACAGTTCTTTAAAGACCTTATCTGTGAAGAGGAGTTCTGTGTAATTTACCAATCAATTTAAAGTTTGAATATCTGGGGCTTGTCCACTGCCTCCTCAAAATCATGGACAGATTCAAACAAGGAAAAGACAGGTCAAGACTGATCTCCCTGAGATACTGCCAATTTGGAATATTTCTTTTTTTGAAGACTACAGTGATTGTATAATAGAAAAATGTTAATGGTTTTGTTTAATATAATCTTTTGTTATGGACCTTGTAAATAGTAATTTGACTGTTACATTTTGTTAAATGTTATATTTTGTTTAATTTTGTTTTTTTTGAAGAATTAACTTCTGTAAATTGGAAGATTAAAATGTAGTTAAAATGTAGTTTCTCCCATATTCCAAGGTTTTGGTTGTCTAAAGCAATGGAACTGTGTATTTTTTGTTTTGCATATGTAAGATTATTTTCAATGGCTTTCTCTTAGCAATTCATTTCTGGCCTAGTTGGCATAACTAAATTAAATAAAAAAAGAAGTATGCCAGGCTTAAAATGCAGTATTATAATGATTTGGAAATTCTTCTAAGTGTGTATTATTTTTCTATATTTTGGGACTTTGTAGTCTAGCAGCAGAAGATGAAGGAAATCATGAAACCTTTCTTCTACTGTGAATACACAGAGTAACTGCTTGCTTTTTTCTGGATTTTTAACAGAGAATGCATTGTTTTATATAGTTTCATTTTCATTGCAAGCAGTAACCATAACTCTTCTACAAATAGACAAGAATCCTGAATGTTGCGTCTTAGGCCTTGAAGAAGGGCCCACTTTCCAGCTTGGGGCTTAAATGTGTGTTTTGCAGTGTTGATGTTTACTCAAGTCACTACTGGCTGTGTTTTACTTGAAGTATGTATCCATGGATAATCACTGTACCAGAGAAAAACTGAGAGCATCCAAGAAAGCATGTTCACTTATTCTTTACATTTTAGCTTCGTTGAAATATTCTGACATTGACAGTGCAGGCTTTCTAGGTGGATTTTTGATTGCTTTATGATTGGTTGCTGTAGGGCTAGAAGGTTCCTCGTGGCTTTTTCAAAGTCATTGTACAGCAGGCATAGCTACCCATGTCACTACCTCCAAGCAGAATCCCCTGACATACTTCTAAGTGGCTAATGTATGGAAATCTGTTGATGTTTGCAAAACAAAAGAAATGTCCCAAAATGCCTGCTTTAACAATGAAATCCAACAAAGGCTTATCTGAAATAAATATAGCTGTTCTGATCTGGTAGAGTATGTTGATTGTATTCTTCATATTTCATATTTTTAGAAGTGTAAACTTAACTGCGGTGGTGGTGCTGTGGGTAGCGTTGTCGCCTAACAATAAGACAATGTCCTGTTCGATTCTCAGCTAGAGCGTCTTCTGTGTGGAGACATGCATGAATGGGCGTACCTTCGTTGAATGTTGTGCATCAGAGCTGGCAACTCGGTATGTAAAAATCTACTGCCAATCATTAGCGGACCGGAGTTCCGCTGTGGCAACCCCTAACCGGGAAAAGCCGAAAGACACAACAACAATAGCGACAACAACAACAGTCAACAAAGTACAAAAAAATACTCCACCATCAAATAAACTCTTTCCCCAAAAGAATTTCTGGGACAAGAACAGAAAAGCACATAGAAGCATTACTGACAAGGTAACAATGATTGGGAGCAGTGCTGGTCAGAAATCTTTTGGAAAATCTGATCTGTTAATCAACTGCATTAGAGTGAAAGTTCAAACTCACATACTTACATGCACTGTACAGACCTAGTCAACCAAAACATTCAATTTTGTGCTTTTCACAACAGAAGACACAGAATTTAAAGACACAAATGTAAATTGAGTAGAAAAAGCATAAACCATTGCTGCATGTTAAGAAGTAATTAAATTGCAAGTGTTTGGGGGGGGGGGGTAGGGTATTTAGTTATTCATTTACATATGCCAAGAGAAGACAGATGTCGATCACATTTTCAGATGAAACTCAGAGAAAACACTTTCCAGCACCGAGAGAGAAAGATAAACAATGAATAACATGCAATCTGTTACAAGAAAACAGAATTTCAAACTATGACCAAGGTAACCAAAAGTAAAACTTCAGTTACTGCCAGCCTTGGGTTTGATCAGTGGACTGCTATTGAAGCAGCTAGTTAGGGAAGAACCAGAATTAAGAGTATGACATCACCATTATTACCCCAGCTATAGTACTGCTGGTGTCCCATCTGGGAAAAGGGCAAGTATTGCAGCTCTTGCAACTAGAAACTCAGGCAGCATAAGTCAGTCAAGAAGTGCAGATGTACTTGAGCTGGACACTGCAGCTATGCATAAGCATGGGCTTACCCTGGGCCCAGAAGAACAGGCGCAGCACTGTAATTTCCAGCCACCAAGTGGAAGTGTTGAGAGCATACAAACATTCTTCTAAACTTTGCTAGATGATGACTGAGATCCTTGGGTCTGGCGACCCATTTAGGAAAAATGAATGAGTCAGTTAAAAAGAGCGGCTTGATAGTTAAGGAATGGGATAGGACCAAATTAAAGACTAAAAAAAAATCAGTTTGGAAACATGACTGGTAGCCAGAAAACCATTTTTGGACTAGTAGTTTGTTAAAAAGTGGGATTGCTAGACGACCATGCCAGTCATGATAGCACCCATGGCTCTACTTGGTCTAGAACCCTTGCTAAACCTTGGAAGAATGGAAGAGATATAAAAAACAGCAGAAGGGTTTTCAAGTCGTTTATTATAAAAGCAATCAACAACAAGGCCAGTGATAATGAAAACCAAACAGTCCAAATATAAAAAAAAAAAAACGTTTAATAAGAATATAACTATATAAATATAATAATACTGGCTAAGACTCTTGCCACCCCCATAGTGCCTTTTTTAGGCAAGGCTCAAAAAACAAACCCACCTCCATAGACAACACAAGGAAAAAGAAGCTAAGGGTAATGCTGCTCAACGCCAGAAGTCTAAACCTCAAGATGGGCCTTTTCGAGGCTCTCCTCAGTATGGAGAATATCGATATCTGTGCAGTAACAGAAACCTGGTTCAAGGCTCCCGAGAGCACCCCAGCACTACCAGGTTATACCTCATACCATGCTTTTCGGCCCCAAAACTCAGACCGAACCACAAAAGGAGGGGGAGTATCCATATTCATCAAAGATACCCACACCTCCAGGTTAGTGGCACTGCACGAAGCATCAGAGACCATCCATGTGCAACTAACAGTGGGCAAAACTGCCTTTCAGTTTGTAGCCTGCTACAGACTACCCTCCCAAACTCAGGAGCCCCACTCGGCTTTCCTGAGAACACTGGAGAATATGAAGGTCTCTCCAAACACCATCATATTGGGTGACTTCAACTACCCAAACATAGACTGGGAGCACTACTCAAGCCCCATAACCCTCGCTCAACGGTTCCTAGAATTTATAAACTCAAATGCTATGGAACAATTAGTCACCACTCCCACAAAAGGGGAAAACATATTGGACCTGATCATCACCAACATGGGGATTCTATGTTCCATGCCAGAAGTATACCCCTCATTGGTAAGATCTGACCATAAATTAATCTCACTGGACATCCATATCCCGTCCCCACCCCCAGCCAAGGAAACCACGGTGAAAAACTTCTCAAAAGCAAACTTCAAACTTCTCAAAACCGAAGTGGAATCCTTCAAAGCCCCGGGCCAGTGGACAATACGGCCCAAACTGCAGAATCATTTACAAACGCATTCTATGGACACCTACAGGAATGCATGGATTGTGCTATCCCAAATAAAACCAAGACTCACTCCTCCAAAGGCAGGAGACCTGTCTGGTGGATCCCAGCCATAAATAAGCTATACAACAGAAGGAGGAAGCTACTACATGACAGAGCGAAATCCCAAAAAGGGAAGGCATCTCTGATCAGTACTAGCAAGAAACTACGATCCCTCATAAAATCATCTAAGGCCAGCTTCAAAAGAAAAATTGCACAAGACGCTAAAGATAATCACAAGACCTTCTTTAGTTATGTCAGGAACTTGGGTGGCAACTCCCAGATATGCTTTGAGTTAGTGCAAAATGACAAAAAATACACTGAACCCACAGACATTGCCAATATCCTGGCAGACAGGTTCAGTACAAACTCCCCCCCCTTCCCCCCCAAAAGAGCAAATGTCTATCCCAACAGAGTGTAGCCTGCCTGACATCACAGATGCACAGGTGAGAGCTGCCCTCTCCAAAGCAAAAAACACAGCATCAATGGGACCAGACGGTGTCCCGGGCTGCGTCTTACATGAGCTCCAAGAAGAACTGAACCCTCACATAAAGTCACTGTTCAATCTCATCCTTACTATAGGATATGTACCCAAGGAATGGCGTACAGCAGCAGTGGTCCCACTCCACAAAGGTGTTTCCACAACGGACCCCAGAAACTATTGCTTTATAAGCCTGACTAGCCTGGTCTGCAAAGCTATGGAGCGTATCATCATGGAACTCATAAACAAAGACATTGGGAACCTCCAAACACTGGATCCTACCCAATTCAGCTTTGTTAAGGGCAAATCTTGCCTCTTGAACCTGGTCGACTTCTTTGAAACAGTCACCAAGGCCATAGATGAAGGGAAGGTAGTCCACACAGCCTACCTGGACCTCGCAAAAGCCTTCAACAAAATACCCTACTTGGGCATCATAAGTAAGCTCACCAGCTTAAATATCAACCCCTATGTCACAAGATGGGTTGCAAACTGGCTCAGGGATAGAACCCACATGGTCAGAATTGCAGGTGCCATTTCAGACTCTAAACCAGTTACAAGTGGCGTCCCACAGGGCTCAGTGCTGGGACCTCTCTTGTTCGGTATATATTTCTCTGAGGTACAGGCTAACGCGGGAGGACTATGGCTGACCAAGTTCGCAGATGACTGCAAACTGGGTGCCATAATCGACTCACCGACTGACACAAGCATCTTCCAAAAGGGTCTCACAGAGACGGATAACTGGTGCCAGAGCCATGACCTAAAGCTAAATGCCAAAAAGTGCATAGTCATCCCCTTTGGGAAAAACAAAGTGCCCACAAATTACCACATAGGTGGTAATCCATTAAGTACGGAAGAAGTAATTAGGGATTTGGGGACCCAAGTAGATAGCAATCTCTCCTGTGACAATCATGTTGCCAAAGTGGTTAGAAAGACCTTCTATATAGCCCACCTTATCACGAAAGGTTTCACATCTAGATCAAGAGAGGTCATTGTGCCCCTCTACTCATCAGGCCCATAATTGAATATGATGCCCCATTTGGGATGTACCTTACCCGACACATGCAGCAACTGGAAATACCCCAAAAGTACCTCACCAAGAGGATCAAGGGACTCAAACAGTTGCCCTACGCAGTTAGGCTAAAGAAACTCCAGCTCTACTCAGTTGCTTAATGCCTACTCAGAGGCGATCTGTGCCTGAAGTATAAAGCCATGTCCAAACCAGAATTAATGGACATGCTCCCCTCACTCTGGAACAAAATCCCAATCCATGTTAGGCAGAGCCCCTCAATGACCCTCTTCAAGAGAAATCTTGACAAGTGGATGGGATATCGTAGGTTTACCCCTGGGATCTCTTCTGTGTCCCTACTAGACAGAGGCACAGTAAACTAACCTTAAAAGGGCTATCTTCTGTGACCTACTATACAGAGGCAGTCAGCTAATCTAAAAGGGTGGCAAAAGCCAAACACACTCTGGCTAGGCTTATAAATGCCCTAGGGCAGATAGCATCAACCTATGAACCTATAAAGTAACAGCACAACTCTAGCGCCTCGGCAAAATCTGCCTTCTAGGAGTTAATGAATTGCAAAAAACACAGCATTAAATAATAAAAACAATTAGCAATGATAAAGTAATTATCCTATAAAATACTACATCATAAAAGAGCTTTCCAAGAGCAGTCTCTATTTAAGCCAGTAGGTGTCAGGGTGCCAAATTTTAAAATGAAAATGGTTTCTTTAAATAGTAGCTTATTTTTCAACAAAAAAACATTTTCAGCAGCAATTGTTCTAAAATGCACTAAATAAGACTGCAGGAACATATTAGGGATATCAAGAAGAATAAATATGAAAATCTTGTGGCAGTTCATTATAATAATAGGACATCAATAGTGTAATGGGTAGAGCATTCGCCTAATGAGCAGGCATTCCTGGTTCGAGTCCCACTGCAGCAGAGTCAATTTGGGAGGGTGGCCTAATGGTTAAGGTGTCTGCCTTACAAACACAAGGTTCAGGGTTTGAGTCTCACAAGGGATAATTGGCTAGGCTTAAAATGGCTCGCAAGAGCAGTCAGCCTAGTACTAATCTATGAATCTATGAATAATGTTCATGGAGGAAGTTTTTTGATTTGAGGGGGTGCATTTTATAACTTGTTGATCATTTATTTTTTGGCCTTCTGTGTTTTTTTTTAATTTATTTATTGCAAAAAGTCTGAATTTTCTGTAAGTTACAATGCATTTGCTGTCACATGTGGCGGATTACTTTTTTATAATGCAGTGCATATTATACTGACACACATCTATTGATTTTACTAGAAAGCCTGCCTGTAATGAACAAAAGTAACATAAGGGAAGTTAAGAAGAGAAAAAGGAAAAGTTCCCCATCTGGAACACAGCAGGTCAAAGACTGAGACTAAAAGATCTTGTATCAAGTTAGTAATTAGGAAACGAAAAACATAGCATTCTTAAACAAAGCATTAGTTTGATGAATTTATATTTGTGGACTTTAAACAGATTGTGTGATATGATAATCTGGAATCCAATGGCTACTGTTACAGGACACACATGCAGGCCCGGAGGAAAATGTAAAATTAGGCAAATGTTGATACCATTTTCTTCTTCTTCTACAAAGAAGGTAGCAGAAGAAGAAGAAGGTGGTATCGATTTTATTTTAGAATAATATCAACTGTCATGTGCTGAGAACACTGGTAGAAGTAGAGGGTATATTTACAGTTATCAGAGGGAGCACTGAAGGAAGGAAAGTAACAATAATGATTATGTACCGATCACCAGAATCTCCACCTACCTCTGGGCTTTCTGGAGGGTGTACAATCACAGATGTGGGATTTCAACTTAGTGACCCATAATATAGATATGCAGGGTGGTCCTCAGAGCATTAGAATGTAAAAGTGAGCAAATATTCTACGGCCCTCACAAATCCAGAAGGTTTAGATAGTAAGTTTTAGGGTCAGGAGACAATGCAAAAGAGTTATACATATTATTCAAAAGCTTAAAGAGGCATTCAAAAACAGATAGGAGAAATGCTACAAAAGAAGACAGATACCCAGTGATAAAAAGTACAGTTGTTTAAGAAATCTTACCATAACAGTAGGTCTATATTATATGAATGAAAGTTCATATAAGCGAACGCTCTAATGAGCGGAACTCCTGGACATCGAGGTGCATGTTGTGGGATCGCAGTACAGTGAAGACTAAAGTTTTTGCCCTTTCCTCACTGTAGTGTGATCTCGGAGTTGGAATATATATTTAGCGGGGGGTGTGGGGGGAGCAGCCCCCCACAATATTGTTTTCGATGTCTGGGATTTTCACTTATTGAGCGTTCGCTTATATGAACTTTCGTTCATACAACATAGACCCCATAACAGTAGCTAATCCAATCATCACTACTGCAGTAGCTTTAGCTAGATGGGTTGTATCCTGCCAAGGATATAACAGCCAGCAAGCATCCAAAGATTCAGAGCACCTTCCACATGCCAAAACTGTTAGGCAGCTTGAGCTGAGCTGACTAAAAGATAAGTTTAGGTAACAAGTCCTTCAGAGCTTTTATTCCAACAGAGAGAAGGAGGCTGAGCCCTGAAAGGATGATACTAAGATCAAAAATAAATAACTTACTAAATGAATGAATGAATGAATGTTCACACCTTGACATACAAAAACAGCACAAAAAAAAAAAAAAAAAAAAAAAAGACGGAGGGAGGTAGTGGCTACAGCAGCAGTGATCATTTGAACATTTACTGTTATAGTAAGTTTACTTACACAGTTATACAAATTGCATAATACTGATCACTGATGCAGTAATCTTGGCAATATTGGTTGATTACCCTAGCTTACTACATTTGGAAAGTGGAAGAAGAGTCCAAGGGCCCCTGGAAAATGGTCCTACCAAAGTCTGACAGAAGGAATCAAGCTTACAGAGCTTTGGAAAAGTATGTACAGATTTACCAACCCTTTCCAAAAAGCCATAGATGCAGCCAAGGTTGTGAGTATAACAAAAGGTAATAACTTAAGACAATCATTTGGAAATACTCTCTTTTAACACGGGTTATCCCTTCTTCTTACCTTCACAAAAAAAAAGTAAACAACTGATCTAAAGATCTGGTTCTGTCAAGATAGTACCTGGGTTCTCTGTGGACATCCAAGGTATGGAGTATTTCTTCTTTTCCTCATTTTTAGACTCAAGAAAGAAAATGGAAAGATGGATAGTTTAGTAAACTCAAATACCACTTTAGGCATAAAAGATGGATTACTTTTCAAAGAAACACTGTCCCCTGTGGAAAAATGAGATAGTCTTGACGAGCTTGCAACTTGGATACTCTTCTTGCAGAAGTCAATGCAATCTGTAAAACTGTTTTCCATGTTAAGAACCAGAAGTCAGCCAGGTTAGCTGGTTCAAATGGGGCAAATGCTAGCTTCTCTAACACAAAATTAAAATCCCTAGGAGGGGCCATTGGTTTACTTGGAGGCCTCTTGTGCAAAATCCTTTTCATTGACATTTAGACATAAGACTGCATTGAAAGAGGAGAATTCATGGGGAGAAAAGCTGAAATGGCCAATTAATGAACCTTGTCAGAGGAATAAGAAAGGGCATTGGCCTTACATTGTAAACCCAGACCACAACTAGCCCTGAATGGATGCTGGCTATGTTGCTGGCACCAACTAGGAAACTTTTTCCACTTACCAATATATGATTTTTAGTAGCAGGCTTTCTTGTCTTCCTTAGTATTTGCTCCACGTCTTCAGTAAACACATGCCTAAAAAGAATTAATACTCTATCATCCAGGCAGTCAGCTAAAGTTGATTGATGTTGGGGTATAAAGCACCCCTATTCTCATGTGAGTAATTCCAGTCTATGAGGAAAGCTTGTAGGAATTGCCCCTGGCCATTTCCAAAAGAAGGGAGAAGCATGGCTTCCTGGGCCAGAGCAGAGTCACCATAATGATCTTGGGGAATTCCTTCGGAATATTCAGAAGTATCTGGGATATCAGTGGAAAGGGCAGAACAGCATACTGGAACATTCCTGTCCAAAGAAAAGAAAAGGCAACTGTTCAGAGAGGATGCAAATAAGTGTACTTGAGAAACTTCCCACAGATGGAATTGTGGAAGACTCCCTAATCTAGTTTCCATTCATTCATGATAGTCTGCCCTGTTCCTGCTTAGCTTATCTGCTACACAGTTTTGCTCTGACAGAATGTAGGATGCCCATAGAGTGAGATTGGGTTGTGAAGATATATGCCAAGCTAACATGGCTAGTCTGCAAAGTGGCTAAGAACTGCTCCCCGTCTCTTGATGGACCACATGACTGTCGTATTGTGATCAGGGCAAGCATCTCTTGGATATTCATGTGTTTGCATGACCTTGGTGTCCTACATACCCTGCACTTTTATCCCTTCTGAAACTTCTCTCCAAGTAAAGGCCATAGAGTCTGGAGTGAATGGCTACTTCGGAATAGGGAAGGATAAGTAGAGACTTGGATTTAAGGATATCTATTGCCTCCACCAAATGATTTTTGTTTTAACAAACCCCAGCACTGGGATTTGAAAAGAAAGGTTACTGGTACTGGGACCCAAGAGACCAGATACTATTGCATATTTCTCATGTGGAAACTTGACAGGAGTATCATGACAATCATAGAAGCCATGAGACCTAAATTCCCTCACAGTGACCGAAGTGTGAAGGAGTCAAGAAAGAGTTTTGAATGTTCTCTTGTAATCCCAGTTTGTACAAAAGATCTCTCACCCAAGAGAGAGAGATTACTGACACTAAAAAAGACTGCAAAGATAACCAAGTCATCTAAATGTGGAAAAATGTGGCTACCCTGTAGCCTACAATGAGCTACAACTAGATCTAGATACTTTGTGAACACTCTTGTTGCAGAGGGTTGTCCAGAGGGTAAGGCAGACAACTGATAATCTGATCCAAACACAGAAAACCTTAAGAAACGTCTGAACTCTGAATGAATATTGATGTGATGATACGCATCTTTTAAGTCAAGTTGTGTTAACAGGAAAGAGGAAGAAGAGGTAACAGGTTGCAAAGTGACATCATTTTGAATTTGGGCACCATCACAAACAGGTTTAGGAAAGAAATATCCAGATCCATTTTCTTTCTTTCCCTGGCACTACAGACATCCTTGAATAAAAATCCTTCCCCACATGGGAATGAGAAATTGGTTCTATCCTGCCTTGGGACAGCATGTGAAGAACCCATTTGTCTGAAACTACCTGTTGCCTAAGACAAAAATGGAGATTCAGACTTTCTGGAAGAAAAAAAAAGCCAGAGTGGGAGGGGTCACAAAAAAGTCATTCTTCCTTGGTTTTAGGAGGTTCAAGGCTTCTTTCTGAAACCCCCTTGCCATTTCTTCTTAAATGTCTGTTTACCTGTACTTTGTTGAGACTGTTTATTCTGCTTTTTGCCAAAACTGGGTGAAAAGTTAGTGAATCCCTTAGAAAATATGGAAAAGGAGGGCTGAAAAATCTTAGAGATGGGTGAAAAGTTAGTGAATCCCTTAGAAAATATGGAAAAGGAGGGCTGAAAAATCTTATAGATTCCCTGCATCAGCTTACTTCTTCCATAACATGTTTTGATCACCTCTGCAGCAGAGGGATCAAAAACTTAATCTCTATCCGATGGGGAATTTAAAGTCTCATTTTTTAACATCATCTGGAAGGTTTAGAGAATACAGCCACGCAAACCTCCTTAAAATAACAGTGGCCATAGCCCTGGAAGAAGTATCAAGAGAGTTATACACATACTATAAATAAATACGGAGTAATGACCCGTGCAATAGAAGAAACTAAATTAGTTTGAGCAGATTTTTCCTCACAAGAAGAAACTGCAGATAAACATTCCTCATATTTTCATAATTAGTCAGAACAAACTTCAACATACGAGTCTGACAATTAAAACATGAAAAATTAAAGTTACAGAAATATACAATTTTCCATATTTCTCAATAATTTTCTCATCTTTATCAAAAAGAAGGATTTTAATTAACTAAGTGTTTTAGCAGCAGTGGGATCAACTAAGGCTCTAGCTGCTGGGTCCATTTTGGAAATAGTATATAAAAACTTAAAAGACTGAGAAACTTAACATATCCTATCAGCCTTTCTAGGAGCAGCTAACTGACTATCAGGAAAACTGCAAGCAGTAACACACATCCTCTAAAGCAGACATAACATGAGGAATGGGTGTTGATTCTGGAAATTCCTTCCATAACAACTCAAAGTGCTTTCTGAGGAAATGACAAACCCCAATGTTCTTAAATGAAAACACTGGCACACTCTAGCAATAGTCTCAGAGAAACACCCACAAGGAGAATCAGAAACTGAGTTCTCCTCTGAGTCTGAATCAGAAATCTGAGTAGAAAACCAGGTATATGTCCCTTCATCTTCCTGCTCATTTCAGAAACTTGAATATCTTCAGGAAAAGAGGTATCCATCTTTCTTTTACCAGAAACTACTTTACAAGAAGGATCAAGAGCATGAGTTAAACTATGAGTTAAGCCCATTAAACTACTCCTGTCTAAGGAATTTTGAGAAGGAGTAGATGCATGCTTAGTTTTCAGTTTCTATTTGACAAAAAAAAAAAAAAAAAAGAGGTCAACTGTGTTTCTAAGGGCAGTGGCAGCTTTCACAGTGATGGGCACAGCATTGTGACACAACTGGGAAGCCTTCCTTGCTCCCTCTCCCAGAACAACTTGCCCACTAAGGGGACCCCAACAGTTGCAGAGGATGTGGCTAACCCCATGGTCCACAGTGGCTATAGGTACTAGGCCAGAATGATCTAGGGCAAAAGATGACTGGTTGATGTACAACAAATGACCACAGCAGAGTCGCCTGCCTGCAACTTAGGCAAATTGCTACCCTGCTGTGGTCTAATGGCTGTTTACTTAATTTTTATTTTTTTGTGGCTGGAAGAAGGACCAACCGTGGAACCAGTACTCTGTTCCATGGTCAAGCCAAAAATGGTGCATCTTTCCCAGGGAAAACAGCAACTGCCAGTAAACATGATCAGTCCACAAAAGTTTTTTTTTTCCACAGAAAAACATAGTAAAATGCACTTTAAAACACTACACCAGCCCCCACAAAATTAAAAAAACACAATTTCTTCACAGAAAAAAAACTGTTTTCTGTTGCTTTGCACCACTTTTAAACTGACAGAAAAAAAATAAGTGTTCCATTTAGTAGTACTTTATCATCTCATGGCAGTCCATTTAAACACAACATGTTGTGTCTTTTGGCTTTTCCCGGTTAGGGGTCGCCACAGCGGAACTCCGGTCCGCTAATGATTGGCAGTGGATTTTTACGTGCCGAGTTGCCAGCTCTGACGCACAACCTTCATCGAAGGTATGCCCATTCACGCATGTCTCCACACAGAAGACGCTCTAGCTGAGAATCGAACAGGACAGCGTCTTACTGTGAGGCGACAACGCTACCGCAGCACCACCACCGCATTTAAACACAACACTACTAGATTTAAAATAACTTTAATAAAGGCTGTCTTCCAATATCAAAGTGTTTGTTTCAGCAATAATCACATCCAGAATTCCAGAATATAGACTCTTTATTATTAACTAACATTGAACAAGTGCAAAAAAAAAAAGAACTGGATTTAGCGCTTTCATCTCCATACCGGATATATATTCACATACCAATACATAAGGCCCTTATGCAATTCATACTTGTATATTCATGATCTATTTACAGATACGTATTTATATTTATATTTATAATTATATTTATATCCATTCATATAATTTATTATATATTATACATATTTAATTCACCTCTTATATATATTTTGTATACCTTTTATATACATATTTGATATTGGACAATTCCATTGTCCCGAAGTATTTTCACATTTCAACAGGTTTAATTGACAGTGTTAGGTGATGTTTTTCCAGATGTTGCCCAGTTGATGCTGCTTTTCTGATGTTGCTTCTTTGAAGCTGCTTCTCTGATGCGGTTCACTTGTATTTGTAAGCCAACTTGTATAAAGTACAACATATTATTAGTTGAATGACATTATTATACATTATATATGATTTATATTTGGAAGAAATAATTCTCTATATATTTAGGGATTATTTAATATTTCAATATTTTATATTTTAAGCATATTAGCACATGAATACGAGGTGGTATGTGTAAAAAGCACTTACTACAACATGGAAGAAAGCATTTATGTCACCCTTACACAACTAACTTTTAATATGAAGTTGCACACTCAAGCATGTTTTTTAAGTACTGAAATGTCCAACATTTATATACCACCTAACATATTTTATATATATATTTATACATTTTTAATCCCCTCCTTCCAGTTGGTATATAGGAAGTATATACCTCTTATGTTTTCAAAAGAATTTTAATCAATATGGCCAGCCAATGAGTTTGTTCAATGTTAATGTTTTATTTGATTGACACTTAATAATTTTAATTGCTTCTAATTGTTTCCTCTGATTTTATATAAAAGGAATGGTAAAAGTGCTGTTAATTGATTCTGATGAGGTCTCCGGTATGGAGATGAAAGCGCTAAATCCAGTTCTTTTGTTTGCACTTGTTCAATGTTAGTTAATAATAAAGAGTCTAGATTTTGGAATTCTGGATGTGATTATTGCTGAAACGAACACTTTGATATTGGAAGACAGCCTTTATTGTAATCGAACCGCCTATTTTGGTATCAGTATGTGTTCTACTTCGTGAGTGGTTTAAAATAACTTTCCTGAAGATGAAAGTTATAAAACATCAACAAAATTTAAGAAAATGGCAGATTTTTTCCACAAAGGGAACTTATCTGCCCAGCAAAGGAAAGCACAAGCCAACCATCTAACCTTGAAAGCCTCAGAGGAGTATACTCTTCATCAGCAGTAAAGCTCCGAAGGGCTTTGTGCCAAAACTTGTCTTTTATAGTCAGTTCAGTTCAAGCTGCCTGTCAGTTTGAGCACGTGGAAGGTACCCCGAAGCTTTGGAAGTTGGTTGGCTATATTATATCCTTGCCAGATTATAACCCAAACAACTAAGGCTATTGCAGCAGTGAGCAATATAATAAACATCAAAGTTAAGGTCCCAAGAAGGAGGAATAGGCTTTCTTGGAGGCTTAATATGAAGGATGCCTTCTAAACATTGCTTAACTTCAACGCTAGATGCAAGTGGCAGATATAAAGGCAGACAGGCAGAAATGGCCAACAAATGAGCTTAAACAGAAGAGTATGCCATGTCAGAACTGAGCAGATGCCACAAATAAGAAACCACCATAGGAATAGCTCTAGAAGAGGGTCCAGGCCATGAGTATGACTCCTAATAGAAAAGCTCTTCCATTTAGCAACATAGGATTTTCTACTAGGGCCTTTCTGGCATCCCGCAAAACCAAAGTATGTCCTCAGAGAATTTTGATCTAAAAGGACTAAAACTCCTACTAACCAAAGAGTCAATTATACAGTGAGTAAAAGAAAGTGACTAAGAGATCCCTTGTTCTGTGTGAGAATAATCCATCCTTTGAGACAACTTCTGATGACTGCCCCTGGCCAGATGAAATAGAAGAGAGAATTAGTGCTGTCTGGGCCAAAAGGGAGTCATCAGCAAGATTCTGGGCCTGTCCCAAATGATTTTGTGCAGGACTTTTGACAACAGAGGAAGACAAGGGTGACCGTACAGAAACATCCTCTTCCAGGAAAAATACATGGCTTCCACTTTCCAACCCGGAGGTCTTGGCACTCTGAAAACACAACTGGGAGAGTAGCCTACTCAGACGTGAAACAAAAAGATCTACGTACGTAGTACCCCACTAATTTACTATGTCCAGAAAATCCTCCCTGTGAAGCTTCCATTTGTAAGGATCTGCTCAGTTCCTGCTCAGACTGTCTGCCACAAGACTGTGCTCTGAGGGAAAGTAAACTTCTTGCTGAGTTATATGATGACTGACTGCAAAATCCCAAGCCTGAATAACTAACCTGCTAAAAGAAGGTAAGATTTGGGTCGCTGTGTTTATGTACCTTATAACTATGGTGTCATCTGTGAAAATTCTGAAAGGACCTGGAACCCACAGAGGGTGCAAAGCAGAATCAGAGCTCTCACCTATTTTATATTATGGTCCACTTGATGCTGGGTAGACCAAACCCCCTATACCCTGATGTTGTTGGAAGAAGCTTGCAGACAGCTCTTGCAGTTGAAGAGACTGATAGTAAGCTGTCAAGTAAAATACCTTGGAGGAGGAAGCAAGGCCATCATTAGCAAGGTCTGCATCCTGCAACTCAGAAAAACTTGGTTTTCTGGGAAGGGGTAAGAACAGCCTTTTTGAGAGTTAGAGTGAACCCCAGCCTATAGAGGAGAAGCATAGTGCATTCAAGATCCTGAAGAAGAATGTGCTGACAGGGGTCATGAATCAGCATGTTGTCCAAATAAGGGAAATTTTGAATAAATCCAGAAGGTGTGTGTCCATGCAACCAAAGATAAACCTGTAACATGAAAAGGTCCACATCATCTCTGCACAACCCAATAGCCATACTGTACCGGTGCAAGTGAATAAATAAAGTATAACATCCAAAAAATAAAGGATATTTATTAACTGCTTTCATCCTAGTATTTAGGAGTTCTTCAGAATACTGAACACTAGAAAGATATCTTAAATTCATTCTAATGACTATTAAGAATTGAACATTAATTAAACAGTTTACACTGTTAATTAGAAACAAATCATTTAAAGAACCCATCTATTAAAAAAAGCATCAATTCAAATAAAAACACATGCACCATAAAAAAACTAACCTACTGTGGTGTACTATACATACAACAAGTAGTCAAAAATTTAATTAGAAAAAGAAACAGAAATGTGGTAGTACTAAAAAAAAATAAAAAATAGGAGTAAAGAAATGGGAAAATTTGAACCAAATATATAAAAACAAAAGAACAATATAGGAATACCTCACTAATCACAATTTTGGCAGATCTCATTTTCAAAACCAGGAGTATTGAAATACAGTCATTCAAATGAGGGGGAGAGGAGGCATCTAGATTTATCTGCCAAATCAATTCCTTACATGCAGTTTTGTTTTCCCACTGCCCATCTCTAACTTTTATGGGTATTTTTTCAACAATACCAAATTAAAATCCCAAAAAGCCATTACATTTACAGGAATGCCTGTATAGGGTGTTATTCTGGTTCTCTTTCCTGATGTCATAAAAATGTCTGTAAATTCTTTTAACCAGTTTATGTTCATTCTTTCCTATGTGAAATACCTTGCACGTGCGGCATACCGCTAAGTAAACCAAGCCTCTGGTATCACAGTTTCCTTTGACAAAAGTGACTTTCACAGCATTTAAGTTCTCCAAGGTGATATTTGTCTTTTCATAAACAGATGGGCAGGAACTGCATTTTCCACATTTTGTGGTTGCAAAATCATTTATCTTGCTAATGTTACAACCATCCCTACTCCTGCCACTGTCTAGTATAGCTTTAATGTTTCTGTCAATTTTGTATGTAAATTGCGGGGTTTCCCCTAGTGTGTTAATAATATCATCATCAATTTTTGATTCTCTCATGACTTTTTTAACTAATGTACCTAGCTTGTTGTACTCGAAAACTACAGAACTGGTGAAACTGGAGGGTGTCATAGGGGGGAAAGGTTCTTTCAGTGTCCGTTTCCAGACAACTACTTAGAAAGGGACTATATTGCACCCCTCTACTCTTAATTACTTCTTCCTAAATGTAGAAAAGAAGATTCCTATGGTATCTGCTTTCTAAAAACATAACCGACATTAAGTTTAATTCCACCATAATATCTTCATCCCTAGAAAACATTCTGGTGGCTCTAATATACTGTCCTTTAACTACATTGTTCTTACAGTGCCATGGATGACAGCTCATGTAGTGTAGACAACAATAAGATAAAGTATTCTTCCCATAAATCATACAAGCAAAACTCCCATTAATCACTTCTATCTTTGCTTCTGAGTAGTGTGCTGCCTGATAGGAGTATGTATATGCATAAACTTTAAAAAGTTAGTACTATCCGAAATGTGGTCCATAAATCCTTCAATATCGGCTGATGTACAGCACCTGGAAGGAGCTAAGTCTTCATTATGCTATTTGGATGTTCGGCTATTCTCAGCATTAGCAAGAATGCTGTAACACTGAGAAGAACATAATTTTATGCATTGCAAGTTAAATCATACCTTCAGTACCAAAGAAGTGAAAATGGTACAGTATTCATGGGCTCCTTCAAGCTTGTTAGCGAAACAGTGGTAATGGCCACCTGTCACTTGGTTTACAACAGGAGAAGTGGCATGCAATGTAAAAATATTTTTAAGGTCAAGTATTGAAATGAGACATGGATTCCCGCTGATAGTGGAAGAGTATTACTAAGATAAGAATATCAATGAACTTTCACTTCTGGCATGGTATACTGGTATTGTTAATAAGCACATGGTATACTGGTATTGTTAATAGGCAACATTTAAACTGTTAAATTCACTTCTGGTTAATTCTGGTAAGAGAAATTAAGTAAATGTGGATCCTCAATGGGAAACCACTTACAATTGAATAAGACAGATTTAACAATGATGTTTAGAATATGCTTATTCAGGAAACGGTAAATTAAATGTAGACAGTGGAAAAGGATATGCAACACAAAGTGCTGTATTTTGCTAGACTAGAAATAGTACATGATATACTACCTCACATTTTTCATACATATATATATATATATATATATATATATATATATATATATATATATACATATATATATATGTGTGTGTGTATATATATATCTACACACACACACACACACACACACACACACACACACATATATATATATATATATATATATATATATATATACATATATACATATATATATTTTTTTCTTTTCTTTCATACCATATGTTTACTATAACCAAGGCACAATTAACTTCATTATATATTCATTTGGGATACAAAAGTCATGCTATCTTACAATTAATTCATGATTTCCAAAGTAAAGCATTCATGTGTGTTAGGGGTGGGGTAACACTTTTTTACTGTTTAGTCTATTATGATTACACTGTATGGAATCCCCACAACAAAAGTGCCCTTAGGATGCTTTAGTTTAGCTAGCTTGGTTTCCCCTTGACATTTTTGAAAGAAGTTCATATCTTGATTAATATATATGTCTTTACTTAAAATCTGCATTTCTTAGTGTAATATATCAACGTTCAGTGCTTTACATTAACTAAATCCTCTAATTTTAATTCTTAACCTAATTAAGTTTCAGGGATGTAAATTATTGATTTATGGGGAAAATCTTACTTTCCCAACATTTTTAGAGAAGGGCTGTACATATTTCTTTTTCACTGTGGAGGCTGCTCATGCACTTTTTATGCTTCTTTAGAATGGAGAAAACGTAGCTGTTTGAAATTCCCGCCAAAAATGCCTTTTCTAAGCCTCTGTTTCTTCATGTGCATGAGGATCTGCAGGGCATTAGCAGCAAGCTAGAGAAGCTGGAAGCAAGAACACAGTGAGCGATGACATCACATGACCTTTGAACATATACATGACTCGGAAACCAGGAAGTAAAGCATAAAATGAAACTAGAAGAAAAAGTAACTGTTTTTTTTTTGGTTGTTTTTTCATCTTTTATGCATCTAAAGGTATGGAATCACTTTAAATATGTATTTTTAAGAAGCTAGGACTTTAATGGAACGATTATTTTACTAGTCTAGTGAGGAAAATTGCATTTCAATTCTACTCTATGTCTGTTGCTTTGAAACACTGAAGTCTGACAGGATACCATTTTTTGCTTTGATAGCATGCCCTAAATAATAATATATTAATATTTGACTATTTAACCAACCAATTTCTTTAATATTGTGAATGCAAAGATATATATAGGATTAAGTCTCCTTTTCCTTTTGCTACTTTCATGCTTAAGCAACTTTAATCTATATTAGGTATTCTCATTGATGCAGATTTAAAGCAATATAATCAGACTCAGTTAAATGATAGTTATGATACTATGATTCAAATCTTTGTATGACCACATACACTGTAGGAATGGATTGTTAAAATGTTCTAGGTCACTCTATTCTGTTCAGTTAGTATTAATAGACCAACATATGCCCCCCCTTTTTTTCTTCCTCCCTTTCTTCTTTCCATTCATGACTACCAGTCCACTTGAACATATAAAGGTATAAAAAGGGAAGGGGGAAGGGGAAATAAGCAAACTGGTATAACTACTGTATTGTTACAGTTATAAACACAAGAGACTGTAATACAGGTATAAAATATATAGGTATTAGAAGCTTATGCCGATAAAGCAACTAGGTTAATTAGTGAAACTGACTCCTTATTTTCCACTGTGACTGCCTGATGGACTTTTTATGTTCATATTTGTTTGAGTTTCCTTGGAAATGCTTTAATGTTTGTATATACTACATTTAAAGCAGAAGCTATCTATGTATGTTTTTGGTGTGTGAGATGGTGTTAAAGGGTGGGTTTGTTAATTTATTAACTAAACCTGGAACTTTAGGTTCCATGTATGCATGTTTTCTTAGTTACTGGTTTCAGAATTTGTTTCTAAAGATTTTTGACTCATCCATGTTACATACATTCATGAATTACTTCAAGTCATTATACTTGGAAGGTATTATTGATGCTCTAAATATAACTTTAACAAATGATGATATATACATGCTTATCATTAAATATTAATGGCTTAAATAACAATGTCAAAAGAGCTGGTTTAATTAAATTCATTAAAATGCACAGAGCTCAGATAATCTTCTTGCAGGAAACCCACTTGCTGGAGAAGGATTTGCAAAAAGTATCATTTAATGGTTTTACAGTTCTCACAGATTCCTGCTTTAGAGCCAAAAGGAGAGGTACCCTTATACTATGGAATAATACTTATACACTACCTAAAATTTTAAACACCTTTTCAGATAAAGATGAAATGTTAAGCTTAGTAGTGCTACAAGTTAATAAGAAATGCTGCACACTGGTAAACTCATACTGGATTCCTGGTCTAGGAACTAAATATGTGAAGAAATACTTGGATCTCATTACTTTACATGCAAAGGGAGAAATTATTCTGGTGGGAGATTTCAATTGCTTGTTATCAGATGAAGACACCTCTAAAAATAGTAAGGTTAAACTAACAACACAAGGTAAAAAGGTAAACAGTTTTATAGCCTCAATGAATTTTAGAGACATACATAATTTAAGAATTCAAAATTCACTTCAATACACTCATTATTCTTTCCGATTCAGCGCACAAACTAATACTGATAAGACACACCTTTAGTGGAGTTAAAGCTTGGTATTTTCAAAGGAGAAAGGAATGAGATAAGGAACGTTCTGATTTACAAGCCAAATAGATAAGTTGAAACTAAATTTAAAATTAAATGATAAAGCAGTACTTACTGAAATTTCTAAGCTAAACCACAAATATTTAGAAATATTGAATAATAAGACTGCTATAAGCTTAGAAAAGATGAAACTACAGTCCTATTCAGTAAATCCCAGACATTTAGATAAACTAGCTATCAGATCCAAACAAATTAGTAAACAAAATCACATTAATTAAATTAAATACAAGAATAATAACACAGTAAAAGAACAACTGATTTAGGAGGTATATTAGAAGGCTTTAGAAATCATTATTGGTCAATCAATGACATGCAATCACCACTAGATTCAGACGATGTAATAGATACATTTCTACAAGAAAATATCATGACTAAAGTATCAAAACAACAAAATAGTACCCTAAATAAACAAATAACCTTAGCAGAAGTGAAAGAACAAGTTAAAAATCTGAAGGATAATAAAACCCCAGGGTTAGATGGGATAATCCCAGAAATATAGACAATTCTTCCAGAGCACACAATAAAGTTATTATTAAACACATTCTCCATGGTAAAACAAGACTTAATTTTCCATCCCTCATGGAAGTATTCAGTAATTTCCCCCATTCTGAAACAAGGTAAGGACCCCCAACTATGTGCATCCTATAGTCCCATATCATTGTTAAATACTGATTATAAAATTTTCATGTCTATCCTGGCCAGAAGACTAAAGAATATATTACCCAATCTAATACACTTTGATCAAACTGGCTTTATCTTACATAGAAAAGCGCACAACGATATTATTAAGCTACTATCTCTAATAGACATTGCAAACAAAAATCAAGAAACAATTAACTATTATTAGTCTGGATATTGATAAGGCATTTCAGTCTCTTAGTTGGTCATACTTACAAAAAATCTTTAAAGAATTTAACTTTACTTCAGATTTCACTAAACTGATACTAAATATTTATAGTGATTCTAAAGCATTTGTTAAGAATGGTTCATGTCTATCATCCCCAGTAAAAATTCATAAGGGAACTAGACAAAGTTGCCCTCTATCCCCATTATTTTTTGCTTTATCAGTGAAACCTTTCGCTTCATTTATTAGAAATGACCCAAATATCAAAGGATTTCAAGTTAATGAGGGATACTGTCCAAAAGTTCAGCTTTTTTCTGACGATATTCTACTAACATCCAGTGACATAGAAGGCTCTTTACAACATTTCATGAATGCCATAACTCTATTTGGAAAAATCTCAGGGCTCAATTTTAATCAAAATAAAACCAAAACACTTTTGATCAATAAGAAAATAAATAGCAATTTGCAAAAATGCAATACATTCAACTGGGAAAATGATAAGATAGATTATCTAGGAATAAGTATTAAGAATAAATGGAATGAGACTATTAAATTTAATTTCACTAAACTGGTAGCTATAATCAGTGACGACTAAATAGTGGAACAAAATGTTTTTCACCATGGAAGACAGACTTACATTAATAAAAATTATTATTTTGCCCAAGATTTTATTTTACATACAATGATTGATTTTACCTCCTCCTAAGAAATTCTTTAAACAAATATATTCCCTATTACTAACTTTTCTATGGTTCTCAAAGAAACCAAGAATAGACTATAAATGGCATGTTACAGCCTGGGACAGTAATGGGATTGGCTTTCCTAACATAGAATTATATTCCAAATCTGTTATTATTAACATAATACTACACTGGATTTCATCTATATACACCTCTAGCTAGAAACAACTACATGAAATACATATAACTTCCTCTGAGAACTCGGAAACCTTTGGAATTAACAAAACATTTTGGATACTCCATGAATATTGCTTATATAATAAGACATTTAAGCACTTCTCACATGGTATAAACCAAATATTTTATATTTTCAAAAATATAATCAACAACAATTCTAGTTTAAAGAATACCTTTTTCATTACATTTCCCAAATATCAAAGGAATCTTAAAGTGAATAATCTAAAGTTTTGGCGCCAGTTTATAGACAATAAGAACATCCAACCAATGAACTTTCTCTTAGCCAGATATGTCTGTCAAGATAATTGTCTCTGTATTCAATCTTTAAGACAGTTTGTTGAAAATAAAGTGTGTGTGTCAATAAATCTGGAAACTGATATTATACCAAGATTGATACAACTATTCATATGATGTAGTTCGATGAACATTGAACATAAATTAAGCATATTACCTGTATATAAAATCCTATGAGAAGACTTGATTACTTTTGACCAAGCTTTTTGGAATTACTCCATAAAGATTAATGGTGAACCTTTATCCAACGATAATAAGAAACAGTTATTAAACTCAATAAAAAAGACTTTGTCAACTTTATATTGGAGACTATACACCTGGAGATTTATTCATAGAAGCTTTTACACTCCACACAGAATTGGCCTAATAACCAAGAGTAATGAAAGCAAATGCTGGAGGTGTGGTGATATTCTTGCAGCCAACTGGGTTCATATGTTCATTGAATGTAGAACTCTCTCACAATACTGGAGTGATTTTAGAAATTTTGCAAAAGCCCTGTGGTCTGACACCTGTCAAATTACTAGCTCTTTGGTATTATTCAGTGTCCCTACCCCACGTGTAATTCCTAGACATCAGTTACCTATCCTTTGGTTAATTCTAGCTATTGGTCAAAAAATAATCACACTGAACTGGAAAAATAAGCAATATCTTATGTTTACTGAGTTTATTTCAATAGCAAAATCTGTATGTAAAAAAAGAAATGCAAACTATTTATCAGAGATCATCAAATGTAACACAAAAAAAGACTAGCTTGCCAAAAATTGGAGAGATTGTTAGATAAATACTGATTACCTTTCTTGGATAAAACAAATGTTTATCATGGATGTTTGTATATAGTGTAAATAGTTATTATGTTTTATATTGTTTATTTTTAATACTTTATGACCATGTTTATTAAAATTTAATACAAATGCTTTTGGGGGAAAAAGTGCCTTCCTCACACAACATCCCTTTAATCACTCATTGTCTGCTGGGCTGAGTCCCAGAGAGTGACAGAGAACACAGCAACAGTAGTACAACTTATACTGATGTTCACTGACTTCTCAGCTATTCCGTGCAAACAGGGGTGCTCAGGGAGTGCAGTAATCCATGCAGGGGTAGAGGAACTTCACCCACACAAAAAAAGGCTGCCTGAGAAATGTGTGAATTTTGTGATCGCATCACAAAATAATGATCACACTTAAGTGAAACATCCGCCATGCAAATAGCATTCAGGACAAATATTCACAGAAAATATAACTTTTTTTGCAGGAAAGCACACCAGCCTACACCCCTTAATATGGAAGGCTGCATCCTCTACATCCATACTCTCTCTCTCTCTCTCTCTAGCTATCTCTTTAGATATAACGCACACATACACACACACTATCATCATCATCATCATCATCTGCCCCCTTTTTCTCATTTTTCTACATGGGGTTGAGGTTTTGTGTTAACTGCCACCATCTCTCTTGATTCAATGCCACACTCCTGCCTTCTTCAACACTCATGCCTAACTGTGGCAGATCTTCTTTCACACAATCCATCCACCTCTTTGCTAGATGTCCTCATTTCCTGTTACCTTCTTCCTTTTTTTTCCAAATCTTCTTCACCAGTCTGTCTTCTGCTTTTCTGCACATGTTCAAACTACAGTAATCGGTGTTCCTTGATCTTTTCTGCAACTGGAGCTACTTTAGCTTCTGCTCTTATGTCCTCATTTCTTTGTCTGTCACACAGTGTGCATCCTACACACACATACATATGTATGTGTATATATATATATATATATATATATATATATATATATATATATATGGGTCACCTTCAGATGCCCGACAACGCGTTTCGCCAACACGGAATCCGACGGGACAAAAACACCGACAACGCAGATGACTGACAAGGTGAGAAACCGATGGACTCGGTAAGTGTGCGATACAGTGAGGGATTTAGTGTTAGGGAGCGGACAGGTAAGTGTGCGATAGTGAGGGACTGTGGGTTTAGGGGTGGGTTAAGTGAGTTAGGGTTAGGGTGCAGGTAGGGTGTGTGTGCGATAGTGAGGGACTGTGGGTTTAGGGGTGGGTAAGTGAGTTAGGGTTAGGGTGCAGGTAGGGTGAGTGTGCGGTAGTGTCTGACCTTGGGGTTAGGGGTGGGTAAGTGAGTTAGGGTTAGGGTGCAGGTAGGGTAAGTGTGCGGTAGTGTCGGACCTTAGGGTTAGGGTTTGGGTTAGGGATAGTGGATATGTTATGTAGTGTACTGTGTTGTTTACGTGTAGTGTGTTGGTGTAATGGTTTTCGGTGTTTTGCGTTGTCGGTATTTTTTGTTGTCGGTCTTTTGGTGTCGGTGATTTGTGTGTCGGTGAAACGCGATTTCGGGCATCTGAAGGTGATCCATATATATATATATATATATATATATATATATATATATATACACACACACATAAACACACACACACACACACACACACACACACACACACACATATGGATCCCCTTCTGAAGCTCAAAATCCTACATGATCGAAATATAAATGTTGAATGCTTACAGCATTGTAAGTCTAAACTCTCCAGGCACGAAAACAAAGTTTATACTGACTGCCATGATTAAACTGTCATCCTTGTACAAACCAACATCCGACATTAACCTCTCTAAATATAAGTCAATGCTACTAAGGGCTCATTTCAGGAAAATCAATCAACCCACAAAAGGAAAACACTGGATATATTTGAGGAGGGAAGATTTATAGACATATGCTAGTAGATGACCACAGGAATATGAGGCAGGCCTTAGTGATTCTATGAATGGTAACCTGGATGAAGGAAATCCCTCTAGATTTTACTTTATGGTAGCTTGAAAGTGGATAAATACATCATGCAGCCAAAATCTACTTCTCACAACAAACACAGAGATAATAAAAATAAAAAATAAAGATATCCCTCCCAATCCCCAGAAATGAGGTCATATTGCATTTGCATGTTAACAGATGAATTGGACAGTCTAACATATTCATATTGTTATAATAACTGAACCTGTTAGCTTTAGTAAATTCACAACTTAAGCATCTTGGGAACGACTACTCAAATAACAGACTGACAGGAGAGAGTAGTTATCCATTTGTTAATAGCATTAATTCTTGATGAAATGTCCTACCTTGATTTCCACCTGGTGCCTTTCCTCTGCTTCCTCCATCTCCCGGTCTCGGTTGCGTAGCTCTGCCTTTTTCTCATCAAGCTGCCTACGTGTTATCTCCCAAAACGTATGAATTTTATCCCGTTCTAGTTGGAAATAGTTACGTTCCTCTCGTTCCCTGTCCAGCTCCTCCCGCAGACGCACAATATGCTCTTCTAGCTGCAGAAATGCAATGACAATAAAAAATATAAAGCATAATGGACTGAAATAAAAAGATAGCACCTACCTTCTCAGGTTCAAACAACAGTCCTGGAAGCAACTCAAGCAGCCATTTAAGATAAAACCTTAGCAGTACCACTGTGACACCTTTTTTGTCCCTAGACATATCATAGTGCAACACTCTTTTTATATAATGCTAATCCCAAAGATAAAATTGAAAGTGTAACATCAAGACACTTTAAAATACAGTTAAATTTTAATAACAAAAAATGCATGTCAACTTAAATATAAAAGAAAAATGGACATGCCCTGAAACTAGTGCTGAGATTTAGTATGTTGTACTGTGCTAGTCTGTACAGCTAAATGGTTATTAATCACACAGTAATACTGCATGAAAATGCAAAAAGTGCGGACAAGAAAAGCAATTTTCTTACATTTTACTCAGTACCCACCCAATAATTTATAAAAAGCTGCCATAATAATTTATTTTATGAAATCAGAAAACATTACATCATTGTTAAAATGTGTGTGCGTATGTCTGTAGTACATATACAGAATGCAAGAGAGTTTAATATAGTTTTATGCACACATAATACTGAAAGACAATACCTATCTACTCTGTATCACTGTTGTGTCTAGTACCCTGCAAATGTCCCATCTCTTCAGCTCTTCCTCTTTACTCCACCTACCTCTTGTTCTGTCGAACATCTCCAATGATTGCTCTTCATTACCCAGTTCCACTTCTCTACCAGTCTTTCTGTGAAACAGTTATGCCTAAGATGAAATATGTTTTTATCTGTTTGGAGATATTTCCCAACACTATTTTTAATATTCTTTTTCCCTACCCTCTCTGCATAGTAACTATTAAGTCTGTACCAGGAACATACTCATTCATTCCTCATAGCTGGGGCAAGTGTTGGATGTGGGCAAGGCTGTTATCCAGGCAGCTATGAGGGATTTTCCATTTTCTGGCATAACCCCCATCACCCCACACACTCCCCAAGGCTGACCTGCATGCTTATTAGAAGTGACTGGCTAACTGGTAGTTCCCTAAACAGGAGACATTTACATCTTTACTCCTGTGTTGTTCCTCCTTCCCCAGGGTCGATCCATGGCCAGGAGATAAGCTGAATCCCCAGGTCAATGAGATGTGGAGGGCTCTAGTAAGCAGATTGATATGGGCATACATGGTTATGAAAATGTGAAGGAGGCTAGAGTGAACAAAAAGGATAGAGGGGAAGTGGGGTCACAGACTACAGACAGTAGGGATCAACTGCTCTCTAGATGTGAAAAACTAACTGTTCATAAGAGATGGCTGCAAACCCAAGCAATGGACTACTGGAATGGGTGACAGAGAAACAATCCACAGAGCCATTCAAAAGGTTATGGGAGAGGTGAAGGTGGAGTGTTGGCGAAGGCAAAAATTGGAGGGGTGTAAAATGATGAAAGCACTGAAAGGCCAGTTTGGTCAAATGTTTTAACCTTCCACCTTCAATCAAATATCATGTAATGTGGCCCCATGCTGAAAAGGATAAAGTTCTGACTGCACTCCAGGTGACCTAGGATCAGGCTACTGATCCAAGGTCAAAAGCAGAGGGTTTCATGAGAGAGAGAGGGTACAAGCCCTACTCTGAAGCACAGTGGGTGAAACATTTCATGAACTGGTGTGCAATGGGCATTATGAGGGAGAGGAGCTATCCCTACCTACTCAGTACTGCAGTCAACTGACCCACCTTCCATATTTTGCCATCTAACAACTCTGTCATCCACTTCCAGTTTTAACCAGAAGCCATGACATTCGGCACATTCCTGCATGTTTCCTCATCCTCATCACAAAAGAAGACTGAAAGCATCACCTTATCATTTCTCTCTCTCACTCTGTACTGGCTCCTCCAGTGCCTAGGTCTGTAATGAAACTCAGGCTGCCTGGTGTCATAGTCAGAGCTTCATCCTTCTCCACTACTGAGCTGGCTATACACCTCCTATTTATTATAATCAGTACATACTGGGGAAAGGGGTATTTAAAAACTGTAGCAACCATATTCAGAAAGCCAAATTTAGCACTCATAGATCTTAAATTTCCTTTTTCAATCAGTTAAACTTAGAACACAGCTTTCAAAATTAGTGCCGCTGATGAACAGAACTACGTTCTTTTAAATTATACAAGTTTTGTACACATCGTCCTATATGACCAACAACATAATTACCTTAAAGATTTTGTTAAACACTACTAGCCTCTACAGGAGCCTCTTATCTGCCAGAGGGTACTGCTAGAAATTCAAAGGGCCATTCCATCTCAATAGATTTAATAACTAGCAGCATTTATCCTTTGAAATTACCTACCATGCTGCTTAAAGGGGTTCTTCACTGCTACAGCTTTCACAAAGCTGCTGAAGAGCTCTTCTTTAGCTAGGGTTTTCCAAACTAAATGATTTCCTCTGTAACTTTTCACATTTGTTATTTGAGTATTAATTTATATTTCTGTTAGTTTTTATGCACTGTACTGATTGCTCAGTATCCTCAGCTACAAAGGGCATAAAAAATGTTAAACGTGTATTTTTAATTTGTTAACCGGGGCAGAACACTGAACCTATTTCAGTCACAGCTGGGGGTAAAACATTAACTGATTACTGGTCTGTTTATTCAAGAATTATCTAAACATCACCACCACCTCTGCTTTTAATATTGGTAGCAGCAGTCTTGTATTGAGGCAATTAGGTATCAATGGCTTGCAAGACAATATATAAAAACATGTTTGCCCAATGTCACTTTTTGTTCTTCCAATAAAAAACTATAATAAACAGCTGGCACGTCAGTCACAGTTGCACACAAAGTGTACAGTAAAAGTCAGACATGAATTAGCTACAGACCAATGAAATACTGTAATTATCTCTTGCATCTGCCTCAGCAAAGGACTTTTAAGTGAAAAATATAGAGTCAAACCCATGTAGTGTAAACGGCAACAAATAACACCTTTAAGCTATGTGGGGGCAAGCTCCAATACCCACTAAATTAATATAACTGACTCTGAGGTCATACAGCCTTGGTGAAAGTTAAAAACAATATACATCTCCCATTCAAATTAATGGGTTTGACTGTCAGGGATATTGTAGCTCTACTTGAAATCTCTGAGGTTTGACTCCTGGAATGTGCAACAGCATATCCTTCAAATCTATGATCTCCATATAGGTATCCCATGCAGGAGAAAAAATAAGGTATGGAGAGTCACTGCGCTGAACTTTCTTACAGAAACATGTTTGCGGAGGTTAACAAGATATAAAATTTGTCTCCACTAACCCATTTTAAATAAGCTATAAGTAAGAATCTGAAATAGCCTTAGCCTTTGAGAGGAAAAGAAAAATTTTACATCTCTTCTTACATTAATATTTTCTTCAGGAGAGTCTCATTTGGGGGGAAAAACCTCCTGGACATCACTGAAATAATATGTGGGTTTGGTTTTGTTTTGTTTAGAGAAAATGTATACTCTGTACCTGCACCCCCACACACACCTTTAGCACATGTACCAATAAAAATCCAATGAAATTTTTTTCCACTTGCTCAAGAATCTTGATATTCTGATTCAAATCCCTGAAATCTTCTCTATAGGGGGTACATATCATATTGAATACCCAATCGTCGAACAACTTAAATCACTGAACTGGAAATCATCAAAAGATGTAACTTGGCCATCCTGAGAAAAATAGTGTGTGACTGACATGCCGACTGGCTGTTATTTACCCATTACCTCATTGTAATGCAATCTCAGACTTGGTATATTTAATTTGCAGGGGGTGTGGGAGTGCAGAGGGGTACAGCCCCCCTTTCAAAAATATATAAAAAAGTTTACATGTCATGGTGTTGGCCAAGTAAAATATTTTGCTGAATTCCAGTTCAATGAATAGGTCATTCAGTGAATGGGAAGTTCAAAAGTTAGGGTTCGACGATTAGGTGTTCAAAAATTAAGTGCTGAACGATAAGATGTAGACCCCTTTATAGAAGGAACATTCCACAGAGAAGGTGAGAGAGGGGGAAGCCTGCAAGAGGGGATACACCAACTCATTTATGGGAATCACCTTTGCCACAGGCAAGAGGTCCAGACCTTAAAAAAAAGTGCGATTCTTGGGTCTCACTACTTCGACTAAATGAAAAGCATTCCTCCCATTATGTCTCATTCTGAAGGACTATCTTCTAAAAGAGAAGCTCCAAATAAAGGACTTCTTGTTACAAAAAGGTAACCACCTACCCAGTTCCACATGATCTGTTACATTAAAAGCATTAGACAAGGACTCTTTCCTTAGCTTTACCTTCAGTTTCCAACTACTGAATCAAAGAGGAAATATCAGCACCAAAAATTACTCCAAAATAAATTATTTTCTGAGTTCAGAAATCACATAAGATAGGATAATAGCACTGGTTGAAAAACATGTGCACACCACAGACAGAAACCAAAAGCCAAAAGGGTTTTACAACAAGCTGAGCAACACATGTTCTTTATACTCTGACCTCACTTCAAAAGAGCCCAACAAAGCATCTAAGTCTCATCTCTTTTTTTTCTGGGTCTTGAGTCTACAATCTAACTTTCTAGAAAAGAACATCAATATGAAAAACATAAGTCCTGAATATAGACAGTAAGCTGTCTGGATAAGGCTGACAGTAAATGAAAGCCAAGTCTGCTTCCTAAACTCCACCTCAGGGACTTCAGACTTAAAGAATAAAATGATGCTATAAAAGTAATCCAAAGTGTCTAGCTTAAACTCTTTCTTTCTATGGATAAAAACTCCAGCAGAGTGTCATCATAATTCATATTTAGATATGGTATCATGTAAAATAAAAATGTATGGTTTACAACCAATATATACAAACAAACTTCTTCCACACAACATCTCCTGCTGTAAAATCACTTCAAATTCAACATGAGTTAAAGATATTACAGTCTCCAGGTTCACCTAATCTAAACTAGGGAAGAGAGCCAGTAGACACAATTCTCACATGCATCACACCTATCCATTATCCAGTTGCTGAACTTCTTGGCCTCTTAAGCTGTACAGAAGTAACACAAGCAGCAGAAAAGCCTACATTTTCTTGTCTCCAGCAACAGTCCTCAGTTTATTAGGCTGGACTTCTAAGCATATCTGGTAAAATGAAAGACACAAACTCTACAGAGTGACTTGATTCTGTTCCAGAGCCTCCTTGTTGTGGGAGCCATGAACAGAATCTTTACAAAGTGCCCAAACTACTTCAAATGGCTCAGTTCAGCTCAGAAGACCAAAAGTTATATTCAAAGATTCTCCTGGATCCCAAGCTGCCATGAGCAATCAAGCCCACTACCCTGTCAAGAAACTTAATTTTGACCACTTATATCCATTATCTCATCCTTTCAGTTACACTCCGAAACTCATGACCATAGATGAGGAAGGTATGAAAGACCGATGGTAAAATAAAAAAGAGCTTTTCTATGACTTGGTTCCCATTTTAGTACTATAATTTGGTACAACACCTGCACTTCTGCCACCACTTCGCCCATCCACTGGTGAATTCATTCTACCCACAGCTATGAAAAACACCAAAAGAAAAAAAAATATGTACTCACCATTACAATCCATTTGTGTTGTCCATTTCATTCTTCCACAACTTATGGGTTCTGATCCGATCCTTGGACCGGACTCGGACACTGTTTTGCAGCTAGTGGATACTACAAGCTCTCGAGCTCCTCCCTTACCCATAGTGCAGGAGTCCCCCTAATTCTCCAGATATTGTTTGCAGCTTCTTATTGTATGACGCAATGAATTTATAGCTTTAAGAAAGAAAGCCATTAACTGGAGCTCAAATAGAAGGAACTTTGGTTCCTATAAGTCTCTCCTTTTCTTCCAGAAGTCATCAAGAGAAAATGGGTAGGGGCCTTAAAGGAGGGGAGTTGAGGAAGAATGAAAATGGACAACACAGATGGAATGTTATGGCGAATACATAACTTTTTTATCTGATGTTGTCAATTTTCATTCATTCCTCAACAAGTGGGACAAAGTCTCCAGCTACCTGAATCTTGGGTGGACTCTAAGGATGGGTATTTCTGAGCACTGTTGAGCTGATGGCTGCTCTTCCCCTAGAGACCAGATCCAACTTGGAATGAGTAATAAAAATGAGGATTTGCCCACATCGCAGTTGCACAAATATCACCCATGGAAGACCTGGATAAAAAAAATGATGAAGTTGCCATGGACCTAGTTGAATGGACTGTTAAAGGTTTAGACAAGGTCAGACCAGACTTGATATAAGCAAAGGAAATGCAATCTGTTACCAGTTTTGATAAGGTTACTTTGGTAACTGGTTGATCAATTCTCATTTCTGTAAAGGATACAAATAAATGATCTGATTTTCTAAATTTCTCTGATCTGTGAAGAAAGAAACATAACTGTCTGTGAACATCTAATAAATGCAAAATGTATTCACCTTTCTTTTAAAATTTTGGAAAGAACACAGGGATGGTAATGTTATCCTAACACCTCCTTAGGAAGAAAGGAAGGATTGGTTCTTAAGGACACCTTATCTTTATGAAAAATTAAATAAGGAAGCTTAGAGGATAAGGCTTGAAGTTCTGAAACTCTCCTAGCAGATGTTACGGCTATTAGAATTATATACTGTTTTTCTGACAGAATAGCGTGAGCGGTGGAAGTTGGGGCCTGCAATGGTGATCAAGCTGATGTGGAGTGCAGGAAGTGGAATTTTGCTTGGTTTTGGAAATGGACTCCTTGAATGCAGCAGTGGGTTAGAGTGATGGAAAAGGAGAAGGAGACAGTCTGGATGGTGGTCTGTGAAGATCGGTGGTGTCGGCAGAAAGGAAGGACTTGGTAGTTGCTGGTGATGGTGTGGTCAGTCAGCCCTGCAGGTAGAGGTGGTTGAAAGACTGTGGTTGGAGAGGGTCAGAAGAAAGAATGTTGGACTGGATGATGCTATGGATGCTCAGGACTACAGGTAGCAGTGGTTGGAAGGTCAATGGTGATGAAAGGATGGTCAGACTGAAAGGACTGATTATATAATGTTGATGGAGATGCATGGTGAAAACGGCGGATGTATTGTGCATGTTTATAGCTTCTGATCTTTGGTTGGCTCTTTCACTGTTGTTGTGTTATTGCTGTTTACTGTTGCACATAGTTGTGTTCTGATGTTATGTTATTGTGCATGAGCTTGGAGGAACACAATTTTGTTGGGCTTTTCTTGGTATGGTTGAATGACAAAGTTTTGCTTTGCAAATATAGTTTTCCAAGTCAAATATTTCAAATCACATTTTGCAGGTGGTTCAAACTGTTTTTGAGTTAGGGCCTGTACCATTAAATTCAGATCCCATGGTGTAGTAGGATCTTTAAAGGGGAGGTTTGAGTAGAAAGGTTCCTTTATAAATGCCTTACAAAGATGTGAAGAAGCCAGCATAGATTATCAACTCCAATATGGAAATTGGAGATGGCAGCTAACTGAACCTTAACCACTGACGGACTAGCCCCATCACTAAAACTAGAAGCCATGAATTCAAGAATTGTTGGTACTGGTGCTGAAAGGGAATCCATGTCTTGTTGCTGCATCCAAAGGACAAATCTTTTCCATTTCCTCTTGTAAATTTTTCTTGTGGAAGCTTTGTGGGATGAAAAAAGGGAAAACAAATTTGCCAAGGCCAATAAGGGACAATGAGGACGACTGTGCTCTTCAATCGGGATGCTTTCTGTAGGAATTTGGGGATTAAGGGAGTTGGAAGGTAAGCACAGAGGACCATTTGTTAAGGAGAGTGTCTCTTGGTGACTCCCCAGTGAGGGGGATTAGGGCAAAGAACCTGCTGCACTTGGTGTTCAGGGAAGATGCAAATAGGTCGCAGTATGATTGGGCCCATTGGCAGAATATAATTTTCGCCACTTTTCTGTTGAGAGAGTAGCATGGACTTGCTCAATTTGCCTGCTATCACTTTGGATTTCCCCCGGTATGTGTGTTGCTATCAGAAATCAATTTCAAGAGATCGCCCATTGCTACACTCTCATAGCTTCTCGAGTCGACACAAGCAGTAAGATTTGATTCCTCCTTGTTTGTTGATGTAATACTACAAACATGCTGCCTGTTTCAATTACAATGGTTCTGGAAGAGAGAGAGTCTTGGAATTCCTGCAATACTAGCAGTACTGTTCTCATTTACAGAACACTGATGTGTGTGTGTTGGTCTCTTCATAAGACCAAGTGCCCTGAACAGTCTTCCACAAGAAATGACCTCCCCACCCGATCTGGGAAGCGTCCATGGTCACTACGGCCTTGGGTTGAGGGAGGATGAATGGAGGACCTTGTAAAAATTTGATCTGAGTGAATCCACCACCAAAGGTAATTTTTGCAGGCCTGAGTTATACTGATTTTGGTGGACAAACGTTGATGTAGAATGGACCACTGGGTTGTTAATGTCCAGTGAAGAATTTTCATATGGTATCTTGCTAGCAGAACTAGAACTATTGCTGCGGACATCGATCCCAGGGTCTGTAAAATTAGTCTGGCTGACAGGAATGAGTTTTGAATTATTCTGTTAACTTGAAAACAAATAGTATGAACCCTTGGCAAAGGGAGATAAGCTGCCATTGACATTGTATTTGAAGAAGGTCCCTATAAATTCTAACTTCTGACAGTTGAACTTGAGATTTGTCGTGGCTGATTGTAATTCCTAGATTGGAACAAATCTGGAGTACATAGTCTTGAGTTGCTATTAGAAGATGCAGCAGCTATGTGCCAGTCATCTACATATGGAAATACAATGACACACTGCAGTCTCAAGTGAGCTGCTACTACTGCCATGCATTTGGTGAACACTCTGGGGGCTGTAGTGAGACCAAAGGGCAGTACTCTGAATTGGTAGTGACTGTCTCCTAGCCGGAAGCATAGATATCTCCTAGACCACCTGTTCATTCTTATGTGATAGTATGTGTCCTCGAGATCTATTGAACACATCCAGTCATCCTTGTGCAGAAAGGGCAAAATGGACAGAACCATGACCATCCGGAACTTGGTATGCTGAACAGATTTGTTCAGAACGCTGAGATCCAAAATTGGTCTCTAGTCCCCTGTTTCCTTTGGCACTAAAAGGAATCTTAAGTAAGTTCCAGATACTTTCTGGTTTGGGGGACCTCTTGGATGACTCCTTTTTTTTTTTTATTTTTAACAGCTTTTGTATTTCAGGAGCTGCTGTTTTCCTCTGACTGGGGGAGACATCAGGAATTTTGATCACGGACAGAGGAGGTAAGGAAAAGGGAATTATATTGTTGTTGTTGTGTCTTTCAGCTTTTCCCAGTTAGGGGTCGCCACAGCAGAACTCCGGTCCGCTAATGACTGGCAGTAGATTTTTATGTGCCGAGTTGCCGGCCCTGACGCACAACCTTCAACAAAGGTACGGCCATTCATGCATGTCTCCAAACAGAAGACGCTCTAGCTGAGAATCGAACAGGACGTCTTACTGTGAAGCGACAATGCTACCGCAGCACCACCACCGCAGTATATGGAAAAAGGAATTATATAACCTCTGGAAATAATCTTCTGCGCCCAAGTATCTTTTGTAATGTCTAGACAGGTTCTCTGGTACAGATACAAGTAACCCCCAACTGCCTCCAGAGGTGGGGAATCAGGAATCAGGCCTCCTTTAGAGTCTCTGGACCTCTGGTTCTGCAAGCCTCCTCTGCCACAAGGGCAGTCTCCTCATTTGAGTTCAAGTTCCCACCTCTGCCCCTGGGGAAACTCTCTCCATGTGGGTCATGGAATGGACCCTGGAATTTCCTGAACCACATTTTTTGACCACCTCTCCGATTCCTTGACAAGGATCTTTGAGGAATTGAAAAATGTACTCCCACTGCAGATAGGGTTCTACCATTTTGCTCGCACCTGGAAAGTGTGTTTTTAAGCTTGGGCCAAAATAACAAACTTCTGTCAAAGAGAGCATTGACTAAAGATGACTTGAAGGGCTCCGCAAAATCACACAAGTGCATCCAGGCATGCCTCCTGACAGAAATACCTGAACATGCCACCCTGGAGGCTCCTTCAGCTGCATGTGATAGGAGTCTTATGGATGAATTTGAAATTGACTGAAGGGTCACCAGCTGTTAAGCAACAGAAATCTCTGCCTCATAAGTACTGGTCCCTGAGAAAGACTTTGAAAATTCTTTGATCAAGTCCTTCTGTAATCCTGTGAAGTGTGCCAAGTAATTCAGAGACCTGAGTGGAAAGGTCGATGATGCATACACATGCTTCCCAAATCTGTCCAGTGCCCTAGACTCCCTGCTGGGATGAACAGAGGAACACTATTCTGTGAGTTCTTTCTTGGTGACTGCTGCTATGACCATATCATCCACTAGTTCTCATTTGTTCCAGAATCTCCTTTCCTTTGGTGGTGCCAGGATCCTAACTGGTCTCTTGGGGATTGGCTGAACAGAATCAGGCTCCTTCCAAACCCACTGAGAGATCAAATCAATGAGCTCATCAGTGGACGGAGTCACCCAGGAAGTAGATGGGCCAGTTCTAAATGCCTCCAGGAATACCGATTCTTCTTGAGATGGGTTATTGGTAGACCAACCAATCATCCATTTATTTAAGGATCTCTAAAATGTCTCAGAATGAGACATCATCAGATGGTGATCTTAGGGACCCTTCCCCTTCATCGAAATCAGTATCCTCTTGACTGACTCCTGAGGGGAGTCCAAGTGCCTCCTCTTGCACTTCCTCTTCCTAGGGACTTCTTCAGTGGGATGTTCTGGAGAAGTATCAGAAGA